>NC_033627.1:5754543-5847043 GCF_001540865.1 Ananas comosus
ATATATATATATATATATATATATATATATATATATATATATATATATATATGAATCAACCAAATATATAAAATTAATTATCCAATTCATACCACCTACGTTATGATTCTTTTCTTTTTTTTTTGAGAGAGAAAGATAGTGTGCTATCCGCTTTATTTATTTTTTTAAAAAATAAACTTAGTTGAAAATATGAATCAACTATCTTAGAATCTCGGATACTAACCATCAAGCTTTTGGCACTCGCTAGGGACGGTAGGTCATTATGATGAAAATTAATTAAACAAGAATTGCTAAAGTATGTTTTTATAGGCTACCTCCCTCGTTGGAAAAGAGTACACGCAGACATGGCAAGACTACGCCCAAACGGAAGTCGGCCCAGAACCGGCTGAATATTCATCCAAGCCCTTTTCAGATCAAGGCCCAAGAATCAAATCTGCATTGTTCTTATCTAGATGTTGTAATTTTTGGAAAACTATTTATAGTGAATATTTACAGAAGCTTGTTCCCCTAAAGTCATCTTCCCTCCTCCTCCCTTCTCTCTCTTTCTCTCTCTATCTGTTCCGTAATTCTCTCACAATTTTTCCGAGTTCTCCCCATCTATTTTTTGAGTATAATCCGATTTAATCACCCGTCGTTCTCGTCGTTGTCCCAACCTCATCTTCATCACGGGTGGGTGGCGATTCGTCCGGTTCGTAACATCGTAGTACAGGAAACAAGTGAAAAAAAAGAAGATCGAATTGGAAAATTTACCTCTAGAAGCATCATGAAACCCAGGACTCCTCAAGAAGTATCATAAAACCCTACCGTAATAATACATCTTAAAGAAAAGGATCTAATCGGGCTAAAGTCTATAGAAGATATAGTCAATATTAGTGTGATACTCTAATAGTCCCGTATCGGATAAAAAAATAATTCTGATTAAAATATATAAGGTCTCATACGTACGCTAGTAACAATAATTAAGCTTAAACATTTTGGCGGGTCCAACGAGCTAAGTGCTATATGGGGCAAAATATTGTTGGCCTAGTGGCCCTAATCTTTCATTAGATTTTGATGATAACAAATAATTACAATTATTGGACTAATTCCTTATCTTGAGTTTTTTTTTTTGTGTTTTAGATCTTCATATCTTCAAAAGGACTCAAGATGGGCAATCCTTTAGCACCGAGCTTCACCACTTGAAGCTATACTTGCTTCCTTTGTCAAAAAGACAAATTCACTCTCTCTACCCTTAATTTGATTAATATTATGCTTTATGATTAGAGTAAGAAACTTTGAGCTAAGTTTAAACTATTCATCTTATCACCTTATAGATCACTTAAACAAATTTCTAAATTTATGATTAGGTGAATAGGATTTTTAAATATTCAAAAACTGCTCAAATTCTGTGTTCTGTGAAGTTGCAATTTCTGGACCCTGTTCTGGGCGCCCTAAAGTGGATCCGAATCTTTTGAGACCTTTTGGATCCTCCCTGTTTGCTGTTCGGGTGATCCAGAAACTTCTTTACCTGATCTGGGCACCATTACTTCAAATTAGGACAACCGAGGCTATTTGACTTGACAGGTTGCATATCAGCCCAAAAAGTTCTTACAGCAGGCGGCGCGCAATCTGGGCGCCCAGATCTTATGGAAGCCCAAAAATGATTTTGGTCAGAGAAAGCGGCGCACGCAATCTGGGCTGTCTGGCAAGAAAGTCAGCATGAGTTTCTGGGCGCCCACAACTTTTGACGGCTCGAATCCAGAGAAAAACGGCGCATGTCAGAAAAGCTGTTCCTCGTGTTCTGGGCGCCCACAACTTTTGACGGATCGAACATACAAAGTCAAGAAAAGCGGCGCACAGGCAGCTGGCGTGCACAACTTCTGGGTGCCCGGAAACAGGTTTAGGGCGCCCGAAATTACAACGGACAAAAGCTGCCCGAAGCTATAAATAGATAGTATTGAGGCCTTTCTCAGTAGAAAAACTATATAGTTCATTTGAGCTCAAAAATTCAGTATTTTCTAATACACTTAGCTCTCAATTCTCTCACTAAACTTGAGTGAAATTTGTAGTGAGATTTAATCTTGTACAAAGAGAGAAAAGCAAAGTCTTGAAGCTTAAAAAGAAGAAGGTGTTGGTGTGAAGGCTTGGTGCTTGCCCGCAAAAGCATCATCTAGTGGAGATCCAACATTCTCTAGTGTTGAGAAGTTGGCGGGGACGTAGGCAAAGTGCCGAACCTCGAAACAAATTGATCGTGTGCTTTTTGAGTTTGCATTTTCTTAAACTCCTCACTTTATTATTAGTTTCGGGTTTTTAAATTGTTTGATTATTTGGCTTTTTATTTTAGAAACCTAATTCACCCCCCTTCTTAGGTTGCTATTTTGATCCTCAAATATTACATCAACGGATTTGAAAGCCACCTCTAGAATCTCATATCACCGGGTAATTCTTATTCGTATTTCTAATGATCGTTACAATTAGTATCAAATTGATCTGGGTTTGCCCTAATAATCCCACATCGGATGAAAAAATAAGAGTTTGGGTTGGTTGTTTGGGTTAAGTATTTTGGGCCGGTTTTTGAGTGGATTGAATCGATACAATTGGTATCAGAGTTGAATACCAGCCAGAAGTGTGAGAGCTAAATGCTATGCAGAGCAAGGTGTTATACCAACGAATTTGAGTGGAGCCACCTCTTGAACCAGTAGGAACCACTTCTAGAATCTCATATTGGAGCCACCTCTTGAATCAGTAGGAGTCACTTCTAGAATCTCATATTACATGATAATTCTAGTCTATATATCTTAAAGAGTAGAAGCCAGATCTAGAATCTCACATTGCCTAATAATTCTGATCTATATATATGTAATCTGGGTTACAATTGGTATCAGAGTTGAATACCAGCCGGAAGTGTGAGAGCTAAATGCTATGTGGAGCAAAGTGCTATACCAACGAATTTGATTCAAGTCACCTCTTAAAGAGTAGGAGCTAGCTCTAGAATCTCACATTGTCTAATACTTTTGATCTATATGTCTGTGATATGGGTTTGGACCTAATGAGGAGATTAAGATCTAAACGGGGGGGGACTCTGTAATAACCTAATAGTCCCACATTGGATAAAAAAATAATTCCGATTGGATTAGATGAGGCCTTGCACGTTAATAATAATAATCGACTTTTAAGTATTTTGGGCCGGTGATTTAGGCCCAACGAGTTATTATTGTTAACGGATTGAGGATCATTACAATTATATATGAAAATTAATTTGATTCTAGTTGAGTTATTATGTTATTGTTAGTGGGTTGGGTCCTTACAAGAATTTAGTGAAAACTTTTGTAATCATTTTTTTTGTCTATTTTCTCTCTAGTTCTGTGGGCTTACATATTTGCTAATCTAGTAGATATGCGAGATCTGTTACGCATCGGGATCCAACCCACTAGCAATAATAACTCATTTGGATCCAAACTACTGGCCCAAAATACTTAAGTCCGGATATTATTACTAGCATGTAATGCTTCACAAAATCTAATCAGAATCATTTTTCCATTCGACGTGAGACTATTGGGACATTACAGTTAGTATATATTCTGAAATGAAATTATAATCATTAATAAATTCAAAATATTTCATAATTGAAAACTTATCTGTGCCTTACTTTTTAATATTATGTCTTGTTTCTAATGAATTATGTACCTCTCTTAGTGATTAAACCGATGCAAATAAATCATATAAATTATCTCACAAAATATTGAGAATATATCATTCGCATAATAGTTCATTCTCCTCGCATTTCTTACGTACTGCCCTCACTTCATCATTATCTGTAGTGGCAGGTGTAAGAAAATCTAGCAAATTGGGGTCGAGGATATAGGCCATCTTTACTGAAGTAAGAACATCATTTTATTTTTCCATTGAGTGAAGTTAGTCCCATCAAATTAGTTCAGTTTCATTGAGTCTTGATTTATCATTTTAAATGTTGCCTCAATGTTTGTCTCTATTAAACTATCACTGTAAAATTGTTGCAAAATATAAAGGGAGATAAAGTAAATTATGATCTTGAGGCATGTAAGCTAGTTCACTTTCTTTAAAAGTGATATTTGTCTCCGCTCGAATATATGCTATTGGGTTACCAGTAAACCATACAACAAAATCATCGAAAAATAATGTTTGCAGTTTTCCGACGATTTTGTTATATCCTGAAGGTGATTTGTTAAGCCAGCCGCATACATTTGATTGAGGACAAATATCATCTTAAAAAAAATGAATCTACACGCCTCAAAACAATAATTTACTTGATCTCCATTTATATTCTGCAACAGTTAAAGAATCTAACCAGTGTCGGTAGAGCGAGAGAGAGCGAGTCGAACGGAGGAGGTGCGAGATTTTTGGGAAAATTCAAAACTTGAACCGAACTAAACGTGAACCTAACGTACTCTCCCAAGAAACAGAAAATGTTTTGCTTCGGTTCGAGATATATAGTTGGTGTTTTTTTTGGCTCGAGTGAGATCGAGTATTACATTTGCTTAATTATACTACATTACTAGCAAATTACGTACCTGTGCAACGTACGAATTTTAAATTTTTTTTATGCTATTAATTTATATAAGATTCTATAAAATTAACATCTTTTTTCCCTTTAAAAATATATAATTTTTTTATTATTTTTTCAAGTTTGTTAGTTGGCAGTAACTTTTAAAAGAAAAACTATCACGAAAAAGAAGTATTTTCAAAATGCATCTATAAACCTAAATGAAAGCATAATATTTCTTGCCACGTGGCAAATCACCCTTCATCCCTTCATCCTCATAAATAAATAAATAAATGAAACCACTTCCTCTATCTAAATATCAAATTAACAAAATAATTAACTCTCTCTATTTACCTGCTACTTGAGTTTATTGCTAACAAATTCATTCTGTTTAATATGGACAATGTAGATTCATTGAACCACTAAGCAATAGTGACATTAAATATCAAATTCTTTACTCTTGGACTTTTATCTTATGAAACCAACCCTTCGCCTTCCCTCCACATATAACGTCTAATTTAACCCTATCTAAACTGTAAATCTAGAAACCCATCCAAAAGGCCCAACCTTTTGCCTTCCCTCCGCATATAACGTCTAATTAATGTATCCACCCATTTTAACCCATCACTTGGACATGTATAAAAAAACTATTGTGCCGTTTCATCTCTCCTATGCATGTCATGAAAATGAAAGTCTATTTTGTTTCTTATAATAAATTACAACCTTCTTTATTTAGCAAGAGGTGTGGGATTTATTTACTTTTTTTTTTTTTTTTAATTTCTAATTTTGATGTATTATCCTCTTCTCATTTAGCCTGAGGCGTGGGCGATGCTTCAGGTCATAGCGGTGGCGGAGGCGGTGAATGTGATGGCAGTGGAGACTAAGACGGCTGCGGAAGAAAGCGTGGGCAATGACGGTGGAGATCGAGGCGGCAGTAAAATCAATGGCAAGCCTCGCCCTCTTAGAGATCAATATTAAGTGAGAGTTTCTCTATCTTTTTTTTTCTCTCTCTTCTTATTTTCTATTTTTTTAATCTATTTTTAACCTATTTTACAGTATTTTTTGAAATTATTTGATAGTTTCTGTTTAAGATGAGTTGGATTGGATTAAAAATCTAATACTCTGATAATACCTGCCCGCCGCATCGCGCGGATAACTACACTAGTTTCTTATGAATCTTAGATGAAAAGTAAAAAACAATGATAAAAAAATAAATAAATACTTTATAGAAAAAATGATTTTTTGGAGTGAATTTACAAAATAAAGTTAGTTCAGAAAATAAAAGAAAAATCAAGAGAAAAGAGTAAATTTATACGTATCTTCGGTTTTATCTAATTGGTCAATTGCTATACAATGTAGAACATGTAACCACTCTGCAACATCATTTATGAAAATTTATAGATTGAAATTATGACGCATTAAAAAATTGATAAGATTTTAATCCTAACTATCAGTAAAATAACAGATAATTCCTAAAATGGAAAGAGAGAATGATTATTAAAATTTTATTTATCATTTTCTTCTCTTTTGTTGGTTTTTGAGACAGATTTATTATAAACTATCATTTTTTATATAAAAAACGACAGATACATCGATTTAAAAGAATAGTTTAAAAGAATACTTTGATATACCATGTTAATACTGTTGATCAAAATTATAGAACATAATTCAAGGATAGAATCGAAAAGGGTAAAGGACATATAAAATCGAAAAAAAAGATCAATAATTTAAAACTCTTTAATTTTTTTACACTTGTTGGCATTCGGTTAAATCGAATCGGGTACGCCCATAAGCGGGTTCGATCCGACGGATGTTATGTTATCTAATTGGATTAGAATTAATCTCGCTTTCAAATTGGAAAGTTAGTTATAGATAAATCCTAGTCATATTAGGATAATAATTAATAACCGATTTGGCCTTATCTCTAATGCTATTAGGATTTTGGAATCCTTTATAAATATGCGGGCGATCCCACATGACAAAGAAGAACTAGAACGGAAAAAGAAAAGAGCATAAGAAAACGAAAGAGAGAAACCACATCTTCCATCAACCTATATTCTAAGAGGGACTTGAACGGTGGATTTGTGATCGTGCTCGTTTGTAGTTTGATCCATCGCGAGTTTGGAACGTGAGTAGATTTAACCAAGAACGATCAAAGGACACGTGAATCAACCTCGACGATCCGGGCTCATCGAGTTGTAACGCGAATCGCTTCTGCAAAAAGGTACGAACGAATACTTTCGCTACGTTCTACAACACTAGTAGCTAGCATACCTCAACTGATGCAAAACTAGAACCAAAATTAGAACACTACTAATTAAATATGATATATATTAGATTATTACTTTGAATTAACTGCAGCATACGCATCAAACAAATGTACAGTGACAACAAATTAATACAACACACCACACTCGTACAAACATAAGCAACAACAAATTAATACAACACACCACACTCGTACATACATAAGCAACAACTAAGCTCAACGTAATGCAAACAACAAAGTATACGAATTATATTACGTGCACTCTTGTGCATCAAAGTGCATGCACAAGAGTGCACGTCAATGCAACTCAATCGACCGATCGATCAGGCGTCCGACCAGGTGATGCTGTACTCTCCGACCTTTTTCGGGATCCCCAGCGCCTTCCACACGGCCGGCGAAGCGTCCACGATGTTATTCGCGCACGGCGGCTGGAAGTCGTGGTCTTTGTCGCACCCATTCACAGAGTCGCACTCGTCGACGACCTTCGCGAGCACGGAGTTCCCGTTCGCATTTATCCTGATATTCTTCAGGCACCGGCTCATCCCGTCGAACCACCCCGTCGACAACGCGACCACCATTTCGTCATCCGGATGATACTTGTTGTCGCACTCCGACGGCCCCCCGCCGTCCCCACCCTTAGCGAAGCTGTTCAATGTCATGGTCGCGGGAGTTTCGGCGGTGACGGGAGGGGAGCATCGGTACTGCGGGTACTTCTTGCCGTCTTCGCAGCAGTCAGAGTAGTTCTCGCGGTTGCAGTTGCCCGACTTGCCGGGCAAGTAGCCGCTAGCGCGGCAGGATCCGGCGATGCGGACGGACGCGGCGAGATCGGGGTTGGAGAGCACAACTAGTAGTAGTAGAGACGCAAAAGCGAGAAGGGAAGTAGCCATAGTTTGTTAAGTTAGGATTTTTTATATATGCTTAATTTGATTTTTGATATCAATTAAGTGGTTCGAAGGCTAGGAATATATAGGCGTGAAAATGCATAAGCTACACCTTTTGGTCTGAGCACGGGCATAAGCTAACACTCTTCGCGGCACGGTGGCGTTTAAAATTTGTTAACGTGATGGGCCGGGCCGGGCGCGTGTGCCGTAGAGGTTATGTAACGTCGAAAACTACTTGCAAAAAAGTTAATTGGAAGAGAAATGCTTAGTTTATAGTTAAGAAGGAATTGTAATTTCTATAATTCCAGATCAAGGGAGCCTTAGATATTTACTAATTCAATTTTGATTTTTGGCAAATTTTCAATAAAAGAAGATTAGTGAAGAAAATTTGGTCTTTCGACGAGGGTGTTGTTTAATTATTAGAGTTTACTAACAAAAGTTAACATTTGAGGGCAAGAAAGAAATAATTTTTGAAAGAGAGCAAAAGAACTACTGAATAGCAGTCCCTTAGGCTTCGTTTGGTTCGGGCATAAGCAAGAACTAGTTATATCGGGGATAGGTACAAGTATGCATGGATTTTCGTAGGAACAAGGGTATTTTTTTGTTTGGATGAAAATGTGAGTATAAGCTGGAACTAGAAAAATTATGTTTGGATGAAAATGTGAGTATAAGATAGAATAGTTGATAGTTATAAATAGAAAATAATGAAATAATGATATTACCCTTATAATTGAATTTAAAATTTTAAACTTATAATTTTAAATTGAAATTTTTAACTTAAAAATTTTAAATTTTTAAATTAAAATTTTAATTTTTAATTTTTAAAATTTTAATTTTAAATATCAAATTATAAATTTAAAACCAAATTTAAATTTGAAAGATATAAAATATCAAATTTAAAATTTAAAAACTAAAAATATCAATATTTTGATGAGTTTAAAGACTTAAAAATATCAAATTTAAATTTAAAACGATTAAAATTGTATATTTTAAAATTATAAAATTTAATTTTAAATAACTAAATATAAAATTTTAAGAATTTTAAATTTAAAATAAAAATCTAAATTCTTCTCTTCGTGGGGCATCGCTTCTCTCTAACTCCTTCTCTCTCTCCTCTCAATACTCTGTGTACCGGGCGAGGTGGCTGAGGCGGGGGGGGGGCGGGGGGGGGGGGGGGGGTGGAACAAGTTGTTCCACCCCTAGGTGGGAACAAGTTCCCACCTATACCTACCACCGGTATAGGTGGGAACAAGTGTTGGTATAGGTGGGAACAAGTGTTCTCACCCATCCAAAAATGTGTTTGGGTACAAAAGTGGGGATAACCCCCTTATCCCCCCTCTTGTACCCAATCCAAACACTAGCTCAGGGTCTGGATCCTTTGTATAAAATTTTCGGGTGAAACCTTTGGGATCCGGATCTTTCCATAAAGCCCGAATCCTAAAAATTGCTCTATTACTCGCATGGTTTCCCCATCCTTCTTCCGTTTCCTTTCATCATCCCTTCCCATCTCTCTTGTCTTCTCTCTCCCTCTACACTATCCTCCCTTCCCATCCACTTCTCTCCTTCCTCTCCCTCTACTCCGTCCTCCCTTCCTGTTGCCTCCTCTGCTTTCTCTCCCTCTACTACGTCGACCCTTCCTATTCTCTCCCCTCATCCCTCTCCCTCTACGCCCTCCGACGACGACAATGACGTTGGCACCGTCGATGCTACCACCGCTACTGACGAGACGTCAATGACGACGACACCAATATTGGCAATGACGATGCCGGCCGATGTCGCTGATGCTGCCGCTGCCCGGCGATGCCACTGATGCTGCTGCTGTTGACGACGACGACAACAGCACTCTTCCTAACTATTATGGTGGCAGGAGAAATAATAGTAGGAGGAAAGGATTGGAGCAGCAGTGAGCGTCGATGGCGGTGGCAATAGTGTGTGATGGTGGTGGAGATGGAGTAAGAGAACAAGGAGAAAAAGGAGACGATCAACGCTGTTGACTCAGGAGTTGCGGAAAAAGGGATAGGGAGGGGGAGTCTCTTTGTGCGCAAGGGATAGGGTGCTATTTGGATCTTGATTGGCATTTTTTTTGTATTTAATAATCATTATGGCATGAACCTTCATGATCTTAGCCGGTGACTGTTAGGATTCATCCACATTGGGGCTTATCTAAATATTTCTAATCCATATAGGATAAGAAATAAATATGTGTAATTATCTGTTATATTTCTAGTCCACATGGGATAAGAAATAAATCTAACAGATAAATCCTAATCTGTTTAAATCTCTATCTATGTGAGATTTAGTCAGAATATGATTAGGATAAACGTCTCCTTTATGGCCTATAAATACATGAGGTATTGACCACATACGGATAACCAAAAAAAAAAAAAAAGAATCATCTCTCCACAAAAGTTCTCTCTCTCGGATTGCAACGAGTAAGAACAACATGCAACAAATTGAGACAGGACGTTGGCGGATCAACGAGTTCGTAAAACAAGACGAGATTCGATCCTGATAATCGTAATGCATTCCGCAACAAAAGAGGTATGTAAAAATCTATGTGATTTTTGCGAACTATTTATTTGGAACTATTTATTTGGATATTTAATTATTTTATCTAACAGTGGTATCAAAATGAATCGCATATTGGTTGAGGCAAACCGCATGCTGCCCGCTCTGGGGTTGAGAGGCCTTCCTGTGACGGGCCTGCGGGGGCCGGCGCGCGCGGGGCCTGCGGCCTGGCGGAGCCACCCTCGCTAGGCTTGCAAGGCCTGCCCGTGCAGGGCCTGCGGGGGCCTGCATGCACAGGGCCGCTTGCGGGGCCCGACTGAATTGGGCCCAAGCATGCTTGTAAGGCCAGCGTAAGCCTAAGCCCAACTCAAGGGCTTAATGGTTCAATATAAAATAAAAAAGAATCATCTCTCCACAAAAGTTCTCTCTCTCGGATTGCAACGAGTAAGAACAACATGCAACAAATTGAGACAGGACGTTGGTGGATCAACGAGTTCGTAAAACAAGACGAGATTCGATCCTGATAATCGTAATGCATTCCGCAACAAAAGAGGTATGCAACAAAAGAGGTATGTAAAAATCTATGTGATTTTTGCGAATTATTTATTTGGATATTTAATTATTTTATCTAACAGTGGTATCAAAATGAATCGCATATTGGTTGAGGCAAACCGCATGCTGCCCGCTCTGGGGTTGAGAGGCCTTCCTGTGACGGGCCTGCGGGGGGGGCACGCGCGCCTGCGGCCTGGCGGAGCCACCCGCACTAGGCTTGCAGGGCCTGCCCGTGCAGGGCCTGCGGGGGCCTGCATGCACAGGGCCGCTTGCGGGGCCCGACTGAATTGGGCCCAAGCATGCTTGTAAGGCCAGCGTAAGCCTAAGCCCAACTCAAGGGCTTAATGGTTCAATATAAAATAAAAAGAGAGAAACAATGTTGGCATTTGGATTTGAACCCTCAACCTTACTTTTAATCCTGCTTCGGCTAACCACTAGGATCAATGTTACTTCTATAATATTGTTTGTCACTGAATTATATATATTGCTTCTTGCAGTCTTATATAAGTTAATTGTTTCACAAATTGCATATTGCTTATATTTTATCTGTGACGTGGATTTATTCTTCATTAATTTGATATATTATTTTTGTCTGCATTGGATGAGATGAGCGAAATTTTTGATTTGAAGATGCTGTGAGAAATTTTATTATCAAATTGGATTGAGAATAATATTGTGAATATTTATGCCTAATTTAAAATTATGTACATTTATTGTAGTGATAAATGGCTTCCAAAAATTTTTCCATCGCGGATTCGTTAAATCAAGATAGGCTTGATGGAACAAATTATGACATGTGGCATAAAAAAATTCAATATCTCCTAAATGAGAAAGGGATACTTAGCCATTTAACAAACAGTATGGTTCGGCCTGAAGAAGGCACGACGGCTCAGCACCGTCGCGATTTGCAAGCCTATAACGAGTGGCTTGAGAAAGATCGTAGTGCACGCTATACAATGTTGAGCTGTATGCACGATGATTTGATCAAAGAATTTGAGAATTATGAGACTGCTAAAGATATGTGGGAGCAGCTCAAAGTGAAATATAGGGGCACGTCGACCACAAGACTTCGTGCCTTAAATCTCAAATTCAATCAATACATGTTCGACCCGAAGCATTCTATGGCAAAGCACTTAAGGGTGATGTCTGCTATGATAAGAGAACTTAAAGCAGCCGGTTGCGAGCTCACTGACGAACAACAGGTTCAGTCAGTTATCAGTTCTTTACCAGATTCATCTTGGGATCAAATCAAAGTTGTGCTGACTCATAATGAAGGTATTAAGACCTTCAACGATATATCTCGACATCTTGAGTTGGAAGCGGAGCGCAGAGAGGCGAACCGTGCTAACGCACTCGTTGCCCACGGTAGACAGCGCAGAGGCAAGTGGCCTAAGCACAAGCGCCGAAATGGAGAAAATAAATATGCAAAGACTAGAAACCGCGCACCAAATGAGGGCAGAATTGAGAAGCGCCGCAAAGACAGGCGCGGAAAAAAAAATTTAAATAAAGTGAAATGCTATATCTGTGGAAACATGGGACACTTCGCTCGTGATTGCATTAAGCCGAAGAAGGTAAATCCCAATCCTGACTCTCTTATTTATGTTTGTTCGCATGTTTTTGTTGCTCACGCTCTCTCTGATTGGATTGTAGGCACAGGAGCAACAAAGCATGTAACGAGAGATCGAGCATGATATGTGGATTATCGTCGGGTGTCTGCTGGCAGCCATTATGTCATGATTGGAAACGACACTGAGGAAGAAGTCATTGGAATTGGCGCATACCAACTTAGATTGTGAATGATCGTTATTTGATATTACATGATGTGCTGTATGCACCGAACATCCGATGTAATCTACTGTCAGTTTTAGCGTTACTTAGATTAGGTTTTTCTTTTCACTTTACGGATACTCAGTTAGCTATTTATTTGGGCAAGGACTTTTATGGTAATGGTTGTTTAAAGAATGATTTCTTTGTCTTAGATTTGGACTTGGATTTTATTAATTATAACAATAATTCTGCTTTATTAGTTTCTTCTGATGTTGTGTCTGATTCTATCAAATGGCATGCGAGATTGGATCACATTGGACAAGAAAGAATGGCTCGACTAGCTAGAGAAGGCCTGTTGGGGTCACTCGCTAAGCTTAGCCTACCTCCTTCTGAACCATGTTTAGCAGGAAAAGCCTGCAGAAAGCTTTTTGGTAAGGCATGTAGAGCAACTCATCCATTGGAGCTAGTTCATTCAGACATATGCGGACCTATGAATGTGAGAGCACGTCATGGCGTGTACTATTTCCTCACTTTCATTGATGACTACTCCCGTTATAGTTCGGGTATATCTGTTGTCTCACCGTTCATAAGCTTTGGATTATTTTAAACGCTTTTTAGTGGAGGTTGAGAACCAAACAGAAAGAACTCTAAACATTCTACGTATTGATAGAGGACGAGAGCATTTATCATACCAGTTTAGGAAACTATGTGAGGACAAGAAAATACGCAGACAGTTAACTATTCCCGGTACTCTGCAACAAAATGGTGTTGCAGAGAGGAGAATAAGACACTTTGAAAATGGTTAGGTCTATGATGACGCAAGCCAACCTCCCAATTAGTTTTTGGGGTGATGCGTTATTGACTGCTACCTATATACTTAACCGAGTGCCCTCTAAGTCAGTTCTTTCAACTCCCTATGAATTATGGCATGGTATAAGCCAAATTTGGAAGGCTTACGACCATGGGGATCGGCAGGATATGTGCATAATACTTCTCATAAATATGAAAAGTTAGGCCCTAGAGCAAATAAACAAATTTTTATTAGATATTCTGATTGCTCGAAAGGCTATGTGATGTATGGCAATCATCCTGATGGAGGAATGACTGAGATAGAGTCGCGCAATGTGGATTTTCTTGAGAATGATTTTTCAGACATTGGTGTGATTAAAAAGGATCTTGCACTATACGAGTTGCAAGAACCTAATGACAATGTCCCATTGTTAGGCGAGAATGAGGCACTGAGGCCACATGAAGAAATAGCCGAAAACAGTGGGAGTGATCCTATGGTCAGTGGGAGTGTGCCGATTGACCATGGCTCACAAAGTCCATCATTACGAAGAAGTAAACGTGGAGGTGTTCCCCGTTGTCGATTTGAGATCGAAGGGGAATCGTTCATGTGTGCCTCTATGGATGTTGATGAGCCGGCTTCTTATGCTGAAGCTTTGAATTCACCAGTTTGTGATAAATGGGTAGCTGCTATGGAGGATGAGATGAGTTCTATGGCTAAGAATAATGTGTGGGAGTTAGTTGATCTTCCGTCTGGACGAAACTATTGGAAATAAATGGATTTTTAAAATAAAACGGAAGGCAGATGGATCAATTGACAAATATAAGGCCTGATTAGTGACGAAAGGATACACCCAAAATGAGGGAGTAGACTATGAAGAGACATTCTCCCCAGTGGTGAGGTTTGTCTCAATTCGCCTGATTCTGGCTATCGTCGCACATTTAGATTTGGAATTGTTCCAAATGGATGTGAAGACTGCATTTCTCAATGGAGAACTAGACGAGGAGATTTATATGAATCAACCTCCTGGTTTTATAGCCGAAGGACAAGAGCGCAAAGTGCACATTGGCAGGCAATTAAAAGGATTTTCAGATATCTGTGAGGAACTGCGAACCTTGCTCTATGCTATCATGGAGGAGAGCTTACATTGACGGGATACACCGACGCTGATGGATCCGCAGATAGAGATGACGTCACGCCCCGAGACACGGCATAGGCCCGCCCGGTGCGTGCCCAGACCCGCCATATGCCCGCACAAATAAGGCATCTACAACAATAGCGATAAATGAATAAGAAATAGAGAGTATCTAGAGATATCAGAGCGAGTATACAACTAAGTTCTATCAACAAAAAGAATCAAAGAAAACTAAACCACTAAAGTATAATGTAAAATAGTATAGCATAAGTCTCAAGATACATATAATGGGTGGTCTCTACAAAATGGTACAAGTCTCTCAACCTCTTCAAAAAGAAACAAAAGAGAAGTGGACCACCTATCGACAAATCCCTCGCTAGCTAGCTCGAGGCGATTCCTTTCCTGCGATCCCAAACCTCTTCCAAGGTGGAAGGCTTTGAAAGAAAACATAAAATAGGGGGCGTAAGAACTATAATTTATAGTTTCCAGTGGGCAATTACTGACCTTAGCAAAAAGCACCACTAGACCCAAACGTAAAGCAGATATGTAGCACACTGGACCTTCGCAAATTGCGAGGACCGAGTGTTTGGATGTATTTCGAGCTTTTCCATACTTGGTGGAGGGTCGTAGAATGTTTTCCGACCTAAAAAGTTCGAAAACCTGAATTCTGGACGAGTCCTGAGAGTTTTCACTCTCGGGGACCGGTCCCTGAAAGGAGAGACCGGTCCCTCAGTGAGCAGTGTTGCGGCAGCCCTGAGGCAACAGGTCCCTGGCGGACGAGACTGGTCCCCGAGCGCGTCTACGCAGTGAGAGACCGGTCCCGCGCAGGGAGAGACTGGTTCCCGAACGTTGGTTTTTCGGGTTCGCAGCGAGAGACCGGTCCCTCTGGGCGAAAACTGCCCAGTTCGGGCTGATGTAAATTTGAGTTTTTGAGGGGCCTCTCCGGATTTTGTTACACAAGATGGGCTTATTAGCTATTTCCCTCTCTTCCCTCCTGATTTCTCACCCTCACCCTACACATTCTAGAGAGAGAAGAAGAAGAAGGAGGAGAAGAAGAAGAGGAGCTTGCTTGAGGGAGCTTGGAGCTCAACCCCTTTCTCTTCTTTCCACCCTTGCTTGGCTTGGAGCCTGCTTGTAGAGCTTGGTGGTGGACCAATCTTCAACCCTAGAAGATTTGGAGCTTGTTTGGAGGCATCTTGGGAGGTTAGTACTTGGATTCTACTCTTTGATTCTTGATTTGGTAGGTTTTACCATATGGAACCCTAGAATGGGTGTTAGGGTTGATTTTTAGGGCTTTTTGATCTAGGGCTTTAGAGGCTAGATTGATTGGATTGGAACCTTCCTTGGGCTTGGATTGGAAGGGATTTAGCTCTCTTTTGGAGCTTGAGAGAGATTTCCCACACATTAGGTGAGTTTTAGCCTTTTTTCCAAGTTTGTTAAAGTTTGATCTTATAGTTGATCGTAATGCCCGTGTATCTCTTCGCTCGATACTTTTAGGGTATTTTGAGACTCGTGGACAACCTCGTTCGGCGAATCGAGGGAGCACGCGACGATTCGGTGGGTTTGACCTAGCCTGGCATATGAGAAATTCTCATATCTCATATTTTATGCTTGTAGAGTAAAAATTCATGCATTTTCATGATAAATGTATTTATTGTGAATTTTAGGATGCTTAATATGCCTACGTTATGTGTGATGAAAGTTCGGACCTCCATATAGTAGAGAACTAACATGTGGTACTCGTATATGTTTGGCATCCTATTGAGACTTGGAATCATATTTCCTATTGTGAAAGTGAGCATTACCTTCATGCATTTTAAGCTATTCTTACTTGAGACTTAACGGATCTTAGCAAGCCATAAAGAGGCATATGACAAGATTGACATGTAAGATTGTGAGCTAATGTCATAAAGCGGCATTGAGCTCGGGTTGTGTGTGAACCTAGTGGATAGGGCCATTGAGAGAATTGGAACATATTTGTACATCGAAATGTCTAAGTGTCATAAAGGGGCACTAGACCGAGTGAATGATTGGAGCTTCACATTGTGACCTAGAACTAGATCATTGAGATGCTAGTGACTATTACCATATTAGAGACATGATGATTGAGTACTTGAAACGTTGACTACGCTTGCTTGTCATTTGTGCTCATTCGCACATGCTTGTGAGGGTCGCTCCCTACAAGCCGGCACTCCGGAGTTAGCCTATGTGACTTATGTTCGCTCGTGCGGTATTGAGAAGCCTACGGGGTCGAGTGGGACAGACACATTCCAAGAGTAGGAATGTCGGGCTACCACAGGCACTTAGACGGCACAAGCTGGACTACCTTTGGTAGGTCCTTAATTGGAAATGGAAATCGATACGGTATTATGAATGAATAATCACTGCTAGATAGGCTTAGTAGTTGGGTTACCTGACACGCTCATGACATAGCATTGGGATACATATAATATACTTGCCTATTTCATTCATTGTGTCATAGTACACTGGGTCGCATAGTAGAGCTCATTCTTTATGCATGACATCTTGGACAGTAGCGTTTACTTCTTGCCGTCGGCCGTACTTGTTTATGCTAGAGTAGATGTACATCATACTTACATCATGCTTACTTAAGACATAGTAATATAGCGTTTCATATATACTTTCTTTCAGCAGTTATTGTACGCGCTCTTTATTGCTTATTATTATTGTCGTTACTTACCCTTTTCTTTTGGGGCATAGTGGTGCATTGAGCTGAGGTCAGTAATTGCCCACTGGGAACTATAAATTATAGTTCTCACGCCCTCTGTTTTATGTTTTCTTTCAGAGCCTTCCACGCCGGGAGAGGCTAGGGACCGAGGGAAGGGCGTGGCTTCGAGCTAGCTCTTCAGCGAGTGACGAGTCACTAGGTGGTCTACCTCTCGATGTTTTTATTTTATGGGAGGTTGAGAGTTGTACCCGTATATGTATAGAGACCACCTTTCTTTCGGATCTTGGTATTTCTTTTGAGGAGTTAGTATTGTATCACCTTATGCTTTACTTTCTTCGTCTTGTTATAGTCCTTTTACTCTGGTTTAGATGATAGAACTTTGCTCGCTCTGATATCGTTAGTTGTTATTATTCTATTTATTCTATTTCTTCCTTTTACTTCCGCTTTATTGTAGACGCCTTATATGTGTAGACATATGGCGGGTCTTGGCACGCCACCGGGAGGGCCTCCGCCGGTCCCGGGGCGTGACAAGATATGAATAGCTAATAATAACTGCGGAAATGAAAGCATATGAAGAAATGCTATCCTACTATGCCACAAGTATACATGATGTCAACAAGGTGTACATATATTCTATCATGATCCAATATGCCAATACATGTCTAATATGCTCTATCATGTTAACCAAGTATGCTAAAATGCAATAAGCAACGCTATCAAGTACACTACATGTCCAAATGTCTGATAAATCCAACTAGGATATACTATCAAGTAGTGATTGTCATATTACTATTTAATATTCTCGTTCAATCTCACTTAGGACCTATACATGTGTAGTCCAGCTTGTGCCGCCTAGCTGCCTATGGTAGCCTATCATTCCATGCTAGGAATGAGTCTGTCCCATGTGACCCTACAGGCGTCTCAATCCCGCACACGTGAACTACTGTCGCGAAGGCTAACTCCGAAGTGCCGGCTTATAGGGAGCGACCCTCACAAGCATATGTGAATGAGCACAAATGGCAATCAAGCATAATCATCGTCTCAACGATCCGGTCATCATGTCTCTAACATGGAAATGATCGCTAACATCCCAAAGGTCTAGTTTAATGTCCCAAGGTGGAGGTTTAACCGTTCATTATGTCCAATGCGTCTTTATGGCATTATATCTCACTGACATATATTCCAAGCCTAATGCCTCTTTATGATATTAGCTCACTAAGTCCACACATGTTCCAAGCCTAATGCCTCTTTATGACATTAGCTTACTATGTCCACACATATTCCAAGCCAAATGCCTCTTTATGACATTAGCTTACTGTATCATGCATCACCCAAGTCCAATGCCACTTTATGACATTAAGTGATCTCCTATGCCAAGCATAAGTTCTAAGTCCAAGAGTACATTGTACTTATCATTTTCACTAAATAAAACATGTTCCCAGCCAAGTATAAGAATGCTAACTATATGCATGATTCCACATGAAGCTCTCTACTACATAGAGGCCTAAATGCATTGTATATAACATGTGCATTTTAAGCATTCTAAAATTCTCAAATATTCTATCTAGCATGAATATGCATACATTATCATTTTATGATAAGTAAAAACTATCTTAGCAAAAATTTATCCCGTTTTGGTGAGGCCAAACCCACCAAGTCCTCTCGAAACCCTTCGTTTCGTCGAATGGAGGTGTCCACAAGCCTCCTAGCTCCCTAAAGGTGAAACTATGAGAGTTACACGAACGTTACGAACAACACATAGGTTAAATATTAACCAACTCAACAAAAGGGCCAAAACTCACCTATAGTGTAGCAAACCCTTCCCAAGCTCCAAATGGGAGTTAAAACCCTTCCAATCCAACCTAGGGGAAGGTTCTAATCCTAGCAAGTGAGCTCCAAAAGCCCTAGATCAAAAATCTCCAAATCAAACCCTAAATCCTCATTCCTCGAGTTTATACACAACACTTATGAAAAACATGAATCTAATACAAGAGACATGTTACTAACCTCAAGAAAAGCACCAACTAAGCTCAAGATCAACTAGGGTTGGAGATCTCTCCTCTAACAAGCCTCAATCCAAGCTCCAAGCCTTCAACCATGGTGGAAAAGCTACCAAGAAGCAAAAAGAACCAAAATGAAGTAATTAAACTTCAAAAATCCCATCATAAATCAAAGAAACCAAAGAGAGGGAGTAGAGGGCTCCTTACCTCTCTCTTCCCTGTTTCCATGCTCAGGAAAACCTCTAAGGGGCGTGGGGTATTTGTAGTAATGCCACAATTCCAAAAACATCCCTAAAAAACAAGCAGACTGCAGTCTGGCAAAGTGTACCAGTACATGGGAAAGTGTACCGGTACAACACCCCTGAACGCACAAACCCTAGCCTCGGGTTGGCTAAATCTGCCCTTTGTACCGGTACAAACCCGATGTTGTACCAGTACAACCATCAGCAGAACCCAATCCGAGAACAGCCTAAGTCCTTCTCTTTGGAGGCCTTAGTGCTAAGTTTAAAATCTTGATTCTCGAGATGCGGATTCATGTGCAGAATAAGGTGCCCAAAAAATGGTAGCCGAACAACCGAAAAAGTGATTGCACTAAAGGTTGCTCGAAGTAGCCCAAACAGGAGATTTCGGCAGATGATGCTGTTATTATCTATTGTGACAACAAAGCAGCGATAGCTTATGCGAAGGATCCAAAGTATTATGGAAGATCTAAACACATTGAAACCAGATATCACTTTATTAGAAATATAGTTGCACAGGGACAGATTATAATTAAATTTGCATCTACTGATGATATGATAGCAGATCCTTTTACTAAACCCTTTGTTAGAAATATTTTCCATAAACATGTTAGAGGATTGGGTTTGTGTAGGACTTGACTTTTATATATCTTGTATTAATAATTTTGCTAATAATTTTTTTTTATGAAATCATTTTTCATTCATATACATCTTTATTAAATTTTAAATTAGTGCACAATATCCTTGTGAGAATGAATGTCACCAGGCCCTTGATCAGCCCTCTCACACTGGTGATCGCCCTGTCGCTAGGAAAGCGAGCAGGATGAGACAAATAAGATCATATAAATGCTGTTAGTAGTGCAGTTGATCCACTTTGCACTATAAGAGTTGGCTAGTGTTTAAATCTTGAATGTCGTCTTAGATGAGCTAAAATGAGACTGTATGAAGTCGACAGTAGAGATGGTCCACGACTCTACTTGGCCTGTATGAAGCCGAATGTAAAGAAGACACCATGTGGGTCAGTGTCTTGAGGTTTGTTGTCTTGAGTTACAACAAAACCTACATTCGTATGGTGTTTTGAGCGTGACATGTCCTTAGAGGTAGCTCCACCATAGCATACGTTCATACCGTATGTGCAAGATCGATCACTATGTTTTAGAGAGTGACGAAATTGATTCCCGTTTCGTCGCTGTGTGAGCTTTGCGTACTCTTTGGAACTTAGACCATGTCATGAAGTGGATATTTGATGATGCTACTTTAGCATGATATCCAAGGGCCATGATTGATTCGGTCCAGCGGAACATGTCTAGGAAAGCAGTCAAGTTGAAATGGATTGACATGAGGCATCTAAGGAAAAATCATTTGATAATACACCTATGATTTGTTACTCATAGCCCGGGCGATTATGTTGATATTTGTTGTCAATATAATCATGAGAACAAATACATTAATGAGAGAGATCTAGCTTGCTCTATGGGATCAGAGATGCTATGATCTGGTGTAATTCAGTGATTTGGGGTATAGACGAGATTTGGAGTTGTAGTGTTATGTTAGTTCGGATGGTGGCTTAATATAACACTCCTCACTTATAATTCTTCTCGTTATTGATCGCACCAATCATTTCCCGTATAAAGAGCAGAACGAGATGAGAATATATTAGGGATGAGAACGTATGAATAAGTACCAAGTGTGTACGAGTGGGAGATGTTAGGATTCGTCCACATTGGGGCTTATCTAAAATATTTCTTATCCATATGGGATAAGAAATAAATATTTGTAATTATCTGTTATATTTCTAATCCACGTGGGATAAGAAATAAATGTAACAGATAAATCCTAATCTGTTTAAATCTCTATCTATGTGAGATTTAGTCAGAATATGATTAAGATAAATGTCTCCTTTATGGCNAAAAAAAAAAAAAAAAAAAAAAAAAAAAAAAAGAATCACCTCTCCACAAAAATTCTCTCTCTCTTGAGTTCGCTCTAGGGCACCATCATAATCCCTAGGGATTTGGGCGGTGCGCGGCGATATACTCTAGTAGCCGGATTGCAACGAGTAAGAACAACGTGCAACAAATTGAGACAGAATGTTGGCGGATCAACGAGTTCGTAAAACAAGACGAGATTCGATCCTAGTAATCGTAATACATTCCGCAACAAAAAAAGGTATGTAAAAATCTATGTGATTTTTGCGAACTATTTATTTGGATATTTAATTATTTTATCTAACATGTGACAAACTCAAGTGATGAATGAGTGCTAGGAAGACAAAATTTGTGATGTTTTAAAATTTGTGATGAAATTTTTTATGTTTTGAAATTTGTGATAAAGAATATGTTTAAAATTTTTTTCTCAGTTTGATACAATCTAGTAATGAATCATCTTATTTTCATACTTTGATTCAAAAATAAAGAAATTTTATATTGATTAGTATAATTTTTCTTAATTTATTTTATATGAGAATTAAACTAGAGTATTTTTTAGAGGCAACCCAAACAAAAAATGTAATATACTGGACTTTGCTAAATTGACAAAGTTACAGTTCGATAGTCAACACAAAAGTATTGAATTGAGATAGAACAATTTTAGCGCAAAATTTACATGAAAACGGGCTTCAAAATCAGATTCTGGACGATTCTGAGTTTTTGAAGACTTTCCAAACATCTGAAACAAGTTCTGGGTCCCAAGAAATATTGTTTGGAGGATTTCACTTCAGACCTCATTTTGGACTGCCTAAATTATTGAAGGTGCACCGGAATGAGTTTCGAGCCCTGATTCTGGATACCCAATAGCAATCCGAAATTAAGTCAATGCTTAAGTTAGTGGATTTGATGATTCAGCAAGCTGATTCATCAAATTAAAAATTGCGGATTCATGTGCAGAACAAGGTGCCCAAAAAATGGTAGCCGAACACCCGAAAAAGTGATTGCACTAAAGGTTGCTCGAAGTAGCCCAAACAGGAGATTTCGGATCCCCAAATTAGGGAATCCGGTGCTCGAAATATCCTGTTTTGGTGAAAATACAATTTTTGTAATTTAGAGGGTCTATGTGTAATTGTTATAATATATGAAGTTGGCTGAGGGGCTCTTTTTTTTGCTTGGCATGCACAAAGAGAGAGAGAGAAAGAGAGAGGATATCGGACCCGCGGCGGATTTGTGATCGAAGCGGTGACTTCGGGATCTCGATTTTGAAGGCAAATCAATGCATGTTTTGGGTTGAGAAATTTTATGGACATGATTTTTCAGTAGATAATTTTTATAAATATGTTCTTAAGAGTGGATTTTTGCTGTATTTTAGTGTGATATTGTTGCTGAGTCTTCTTTTCCCCAATCTTCTTTCCAAGACGCCGATTTAGGTGGGTTCCATGTCGTCGAACACAATGAACTACTCATTATGTCTATTTTTCCAACTTGTTACAGTTCTAAAATATCAAAGTAAACTGCTCATTATATCTATTTTTCCACCTGCTATAGTTCTAAAATATCAGTTAGCATTATTCTTGCAGTAGCTCTCTTCTCGTCTATCCATGTAACTATACTGAGGACATTGAGACAATATTCTTATGATTTGTTTGATCATTACACATGACCATAGCTTGCAGGCCGATTGAGCTCAATTGCGAGCGGTGAGATATTATGATACTCAATAGTGTTGCGCCTACCAGTGCCCCTCCAGCGCTGTGGCTGCTGACTGATGTGCTAGTGTGTACATGCAGCGCTAGGCTATCAGGCAATGTAGTTACGACGATGCAGGCTTGGCAAGACCTATGAGTTGGTCGGTGCGATTGGGTCGTATGACTTTGTTTTTAATAACCAGTTGATGCATGATGACTTTTAATATTCAGTTGATGCATGATGACTTTTTCACTACTTGAGTTTATATAGAGATAATCTTGGCAAACACAATCCTCTTATTTCATTTATTTCTTTTGCTACTTTGGAGGGATGATAACATAGTATTTATTAGTTTATATCATATTATACTTTGTTGCTCGCTTCTTTCCCGTCTATTTACTATTATTGTCTTTGATAGACCTAGTAGTGTAGATCGTCATTGTCGTTGACTTTACCCATTGAAAACTATTGATTATAGTCCTCACGCTCTCCTTTGCAGTTTCTTTTCAGATCATTCAACACCAACGATAGTTGCAGATCGAGGTAAGGAGATAGCGAGCTCGATAGCATCTCCTACCCTAGTGATTATTGATATAGTAGGACCCTGATGTACAGCAGCTAGCATTACGTATGATATTCCGGTGAGACTAGCATGTGATGTATATGTATGATTTATGTGATATTATTCAAACAGTGGTTATGTTTTGGTGAATGCTACCATATCTACTAGTGTTTTTATATACTCTGATACCTGCTTACTTGTTCATTCCTAGGACTATCGACAGGTTGTGGTTTTATGCTTCAGGTATACGGGGCGTGCCTCGTGCATCTGGCAGATTTGTTGAACTGGTGACTTCCACTGCACATTCTGAGCGTGACAGTAAAAACGAAGTAATTTTTTACAAAGTATAGAGTTTTTCATGATATTAAATATAATGTAAAATAAAACTCTATTTTGTTTTTTAATGATTGCCAAACAAGCCTCCTCCCAACATGGAAAAAGAGAATAGTTAGTAAGATTTTATTAATCATTTTCTTCTCTTTTGTCGGAGTTTGAGAGAAAAAGACTTTTATTAAAAGTTAACTAGGCACAGGTTGCGAAGCAACACAGTTTGGCCCATCTAGTAACAAAAGATTGTGTAGTTCTAGAGGATGACTATCCTCCCAAAAGGTAAAGAAATTAGCATACCTACCAAAATGCGCAACCCAATTAGCTGCCTGATTAGCTTCATGAGGAATGTGACTAGTACGAAAGGAACAAAATGAGTGCAAAAGCAAGAAATAGTCAATAAAGATAGATCTTTATTTCTAAGGGATCTCCGTTTTCCTCGTTAACATGTTCACCAGAAGCATCAAGTCCGTCTCCAAAATGACATTGTCCAACTGCTGCTCAACAACCTTAGTAAGAGCATGCCGCATGGTTTTGGCTTCAGCATGAAGAACTTAATTATAATTAAGTCTCCCAGCACTTGCAAGGATGAATTGGCCATCATAATCACAGAAAATAAAGCCAGCTCCTCTAATACTATTCACAGGATTATAAGAACCATCAGAATTAATCTTAGTCCAACTTAGGGGAGGCGGATGCCATTCAATGGTTCGGCTAATCATTGATTGCCTTGGAGGAGTCGGCTTAAAATATTCAATTAGTTCTAGACAGAGTGCGATAAGCTAAGACTTGATTGGATTCTCTTATTCTCTCCGGCAGAAAGTTATTTCTATAATTCCAAAGTGTCTTGAAGCCATTTAAAATAAATGAGTAAAGGAATCTTATTCCGTCGCTATCGAGGGAAAGGCCTTCATTCAACCAGCAGCCCTCACTCCAAAGGTTGAAATGCTGATCGAGGAAGAAAGCCCACCAAATTGCATAGGCAATTCCAAAAATTTTGTTCTATAGGACAATGAGCCAGGATGTGGGAAGTAGTTTTATTCTCCTGATTGCATAGGGGGCAAGTAGGGTCACTATCCCGATAAAGTATGTGCAACCAAGCTTTAGTTGGAAGCTTTCCCCACAAAGCTTTTCAAGTGAAGATTTTAATTTTGGGGGAGATAGCTAGGTGTTGGTAGCCGAAATCTACAATCCCTGACCCGGTCAAAGATCCTCCTCAAGGAGCGCGTAGGGATGCGGAACGGCTGTGGATAGTGACCCTCGAAATTTGCGCCCTTCGATTGGTCAAGCGATTCGGCTGACGAAGGATCGGGTCAACCGGGTTCGAAATCTCTACAGCAAATTTGGTTCGGCTGGATGAGCCGAATGAACAAGAGAAGTCAGAATTTCAGCCAAGGAATTGAATGAGCCGAATGGCTAATACAGCACAAGAGCTGGTCGGCCTGAAGAGCCGAACACTGCCTTCTATTGAAAGAGAACGGAGAAAGTACAGGAAAAAGGGTTTTAGTTTACAACGGAGTGATGCCCAAAGGGCAGACAGACTCCAGGATGCTAAGTTACAGGAACTACTCCTAGAAAAAACAGTAAACGCGAGAAAGAAAGATGCAGGGAAATAAATGTGGTCTTTTGTGCGCAGGGGCGAAGACCCCTTTTTGGAGTATTATTATACTATTTATAGATAGCCCCCTCGGTCAGTTATTGTTCTTACACGATCGGCCACTATCTCCTCATATTCCGGACCACTTCTAGCCGATCGGAACCGCATGTAACTCCTTGCGGTTACCGTAACTTCCTTCAATTGGCGCGATACACTTTTCCGGTGCTCCCGATACACGACCGAATAAATACTTTTGAAGGGAATATTCGCATCTAAATCTCATCCGCGCCTAATTGGCTCAACACTAGGTAGTGCCCAAGTAGTTCCCCAACCAGGCCAATGTTGAAGGGCATTAGAATAGTCAGGTGAGAGATATCTATGAAGGGAACTTAAGGCAATTTTACCATTGGGTCTAGGAGTCCAGATCCATTAGTCAGGGGACGGAGATGCAGGGAGGGGAATAGTAATAATACATTCAATAAGTATAAAAAAATGACAAATACATCGGTATCAATTATTCGATTTAAAAGAAAATTTTGATATACCATGTTAATACTTTTGATCAAAATTATTGAACATAATTCAAGGATAGAATCGAAAGGAGTAAAGGATAAAATCGAAAAAAAGGTTCAATAATTTAAAACTCTTTAAGTTTTTTACACTAGTTTATCCCATCAAATGATGCAAAACTAGAACAAAAATTAGAACGCAACTAAATATGATATGTATTAGATTATTACTTTGAATTAACTGCAGCATATATTCGCATCAAACAAATGTACAGTGACAACAAATTAATACAACACACCACACTCGTACGTACATAAGCAACGACTAATTAAGCTCAACGTAATGCAAATAACAAAGTTTACGAATTATATTACGTGCACTCTTGTGCATCAAAGTGCATGCACAAGAGTGCACGTCGATGCAACTCAATCAACCGATCAATCAGGCGTCCGACCAGGTGATGCTGTACTCTCCGACCATTTTCGGGATCCCCAGCGCCTTCCACACGGCCGGCGAAGCGTCCACGATGTTATTCGCGCACGGCGGCTGGAAGTCGTGGTCTTTGTCGCACCCGTTCACGGAGTCACACTCATCGACGACCTTCGCGAGCACGGAGTTCCCGTTCGCATTTATCCTAATATTCTTCAGGCATCGGGTCATCCCGTCGAACCACCCGGTCGACAACGCGACCACCTTTTCGTCATCTGGATGATACTTGTTGTCGCACTCCGACGGTCCCCCGCCGTCCCCGCCCTTAGCGAAGCTGTTCAACGTCATGGTCGCGGGAGTTTCGACGGTGACGGGAGGGGAGCAGCGGTACTGTGGGTACTTCTTGCCGTCTTCGCAGCAGTCAGAGTAGTTCTCGCGGTTGCAGTTGCCCGACTTGCCGGGCAAGTAGCCGCTGGCGTGGCAGGATCCGGCAATGCGGACGGATGTGGCAAGATCGGGGTTGGAGAGCACAACTAGTAGTAGTAGAGACGCGAAAGCGAGAAGGGAAGTAGCCATAGTTTGTTCAGTTCTTCTTGGTGTGGATTTTTGTACATATGCTTTATTTGATTTTTGATATCAAGTGGCAGGAAGGCTAGGAATATATAGGCGTGAAAATGCATAAGCGACACCTTATGGTCCGAACAAGAGCATAATTAAAATTAACACTTTTTGTCGCGGCACGGTAGCTTTTAAAATTTGTTAACGTGATGGGCCGGGCCGGGCCGGGCACGGCGCGTGTGCCGTTAACGTTAAGTACGGTCGAAGACTGCTTGCTAACTAAGTTGGCAGAGAAATGCTTAATTAGTTTATAGTTAAAAAGGAATTGTAATTTCTATAATTCCGCATCAACAGAGCCTTAGATATTTACTAATTCAAGTTTGATTTTTGGCAAATTTTTTTTAAAAAGAAGATTAGTGAAAAAAATTTGGTCTTTCGATGAGGGTGTTGTTTATTAGAGTTACTAACAAAAGTTAACATTTCAAAGATGAGCATTTAGCAGTGAGAAAAAAGTGCCATGAGAAGCTAAAACATTTGCTTGTAAATTGCCATCGGAAGCGGAAGCAGATGTTTCCGTAACGTTCCAAGTGGCACACATACAATTTGCCACGTGGCGTGATCTTTTAAATTAGATTAATGATGAGTATTTATTGTTTTTAACCCATTTATTTGTATTTTTCACTTTCAGTATCTTAATTTTTCTTTTAATACAACGTAGGGCCTGACCTAGCTATTGGAAAAATAATTTATGCAAAATTAATTTTGAGCAAAAATTTAAGAGTGTTTGGCTAAGTTTAGTAAGATAGTGATTTTTATGTAGTGATTTTGTAAAACTATTAAACAAAATTTTTTTAGTGTTTGTAATATAATTGTAGTGTTCCTGGGGTTTAGCTGACGAAATAACTACAGTATCAGCGACTAGTCAACACTTCTGTGAAGTGTCGGGACGAGTCGAAGTCGTTTTGCCACAAAATGAATGCGAAAATAGACTAGGCGCACTCAAATAAGTCAAAACTGAAGTTCTGACAGTTTAGGAAGCCCAAAAATGATTTAGGACGCCCAGATCCTGAGTGTTGTTTTGTATTAGATACTAAAGTCATTTCGGACCCTGTTTAGGGCGCCCGGAAGTTGGGTCCTAAAGTTTACTTCGTGAATATCAATCGTGTTGACACGTGGGTGCGGTAGGTGTGATCCGCCGGAACAGGATAGCGGTGTAGCGGACCGTCGGACGGAGGAACCAAGGTGCTGTTTGTGCAGGCTGGAAGTTCTGGGCGCCCGATTTTGGGTTCTGGGCGCCCGAATCTTGAATTTTCTACAGCAGTACAGATTAGCAATATTTGTTCTTGGGGCTCATTTGACCTAACCTACACTTCTATAAAAAGATGTGGACGTCCCCTGAGAGCTCTTTTCACCTCATCTTCATAGAGAGCTTATACTTTTGCATTTTAGCCCCTCTAATCCTTCAAATTTTTACTTTTGGCATTGAGGACTTGGAAATTCAGCAGGATTCCGGCATCGACTTTGAGAGATTTGGCTCGTGTGAGGCGTAGGAGCATCCAAATTCTGTGAAACTTGATTTGAAGGATTGTGAACTCATGGGAGAGTGTGGGGAACCAATTTAACAGTATGTAATTGAGGTTAGTATAATCAAATCACTGTTTTCTTGGAATTTTGGTGTTCTTAAGCTGAAATTGAGATTTTCTTGGTTTTTTTTATCCAAATCTTCTTGGAGCTGGATTTTTTATGTAGGAATTGGTTTTCCATTATCCTCTACTGGTTTAAAAGCTTTCCCCACCTGAATTCTGATTTTTGGCTTAGATTTGGATAATTAAGCATGTATAGTGATTTTTGGGAGCCTTAATGGATTTCTTGGATTTTTGAATCCAAATTTTGATGGAAAGCTTATGGACTGATTTGGTTTGATTCCCCACTTTATTTGGAAGGTTTGTGACCCAACTCCACTGGTTTTATAAGCTAGAATTCTCATATTGTGCTAGAACAAGCAGATTGCTTAGGTGCTGAAGTTCTGGATGCAGATTCTGGACATCTAGAAGTGGGTCCGAATAAACATCGAAGTAATCTACACCAAGCTTCTATGCAAATTCTTATGCCATTAATCTAGCCTTATACTTATCTATAGATCCATCATGTCTCAACTTCTTCTTAAAAATTCATTTACAACCTACAGGCTTACATTCTAAAGGTAAATTAATTAACTCCCAAATATGATTCTATAAAATAGACTGCATCTCAAGGTTAATAGCCTCTTTCCAAAACGATGCATCTACAGACTTCATAGCTTAGTCAAAGGTAGATGGAGTATCTTCAACTAGGAGGACACAAAAATCATCTCCAAAAATTTTCGCTACTCTAGAACGCTTACTTCTCCTACGTTCAGTTTCTCCTATAGGTTCACTAATGCCAAGTCTACTAGAGCTACCTACATGTTCCACTTGAATAGGTCTATCTACTCTAGTTCTAAAAGGAAAAATATCTTTAAAGTATACTGCATTTCTAGCCTCAATAATAATGTTGTTAGAAATCTCACTAATTTTAGAATTCACAACCAAAAATTTATTTGTATTGCTATCTTGTGCATAACTCACAAAAACTATATCCACAGTCTTAAGTCCAAACTTTCTCTTCTTATTCTTAGATATAGCTAGGCACCCCCACACTTTAAAATAATTCAGATTAGGCTTCCTACCTTTCCAAAGCTCATAGGGAGAGACATTAGAATTCTTGTGGGGAATTCTATTTAAAATCATACATCTAGAAATCAAAGCTTCCCCCCCACAAGAGAAGGAGAAGATACAGATAATTTAAATAAACCATCACTCAAAAATTTCGTTCCTACAAAATTCACTCCTTTTGTTATAACTATCCTATTACATTCAAAAACTTACTTAAAATCCTACTAATCTAAAAGAGAACCACTAATCAAATTCTTCCTAAGATCGGGAACATAGTTGACTCTATGCAAGGTTAGGGTCTTCCCGAAGGTCAACTTCAAGTCCATTCGACCTGTCCCTAGCACGTGAGAAGAGGCAGCATTTTCCATATTCACCGATCCTCCACATGAGTCCTGATAGGTGAAAAACTACGAACGATCATAACAAGCATGAACATTAGTTTCAATATCAATCCACCAATCAGAAGAACTATAAGTAAGGTTAACATTAGGTAAACTAGATCCTAACCTGATAGTGGAGTTAGGAGAGTCAGACCCAGCAGTCAGCATATTCATCTGGCACTCAGGTGGAGCCTCCTTCTTCTTTGGTACAAAAGGTCGAGTCTTGCGGAAGTAGCAATCTTTCGCAAAATGGTTCGTCTTCCCAAACACAAAGCAACCAAAGTTGCCTCCACTTACCTAAGGTTTAGGTTTCTTAAAGTTTGGGTTTAACTTCCTATGGTGGAAAGGCTTCTTCTTAAAGTTCCGGTAAGGCTGAAAGTTTTTACCCTTATTTTTTGAATCCTCTACTAGGTTGGTTTGGGTTGTAGGTTCACTAGGCTTCTTATCCTTAGCTCGGTTCGACTCGTCTATCCTAATGGATCATAAAACATAATTTAAGGATAGCTCTTTCTGATTGTGGTTAAGATATAGTTCGACCAAGAGGATGGTAACTTATCTATAAGGGCTGCAAGTAAGAAACTCTCATCAAAATCTACACCACTAGATCTAAGCTGCTCAACTTATGCTCAAAAACATAAAGCTGGTCAGACATGTACTTATTATCTACAAACTTAAATTTAAATAGATCTGACACCTGGTATCTCTTCTGGGTAAGATCAACCCGATTATATTTATTTTCTAAGAAAGTCCAAAGTTCCCTAGTTGTTTTAGCACTACAGTAAATGTCATATAATTTGTCAGATAGGGTACTAAGAATCCGGTTTAAACAATGATAGTTGATCATATTAGGGTCAACAGGAGGTACAGTTCTAGGTGTAGATATACTTGCAGTTTCAATGGAGGGAGGAGTGGATCCAGTATGGGCTTGGCTTCGAGTAACTGGTCTGTTGACCACAGTCTGGGTTGCACCTTCAGGTGCAGATCCAATGCCATTCTCGGCAGAATACGAGATAGCAGAAACTAGCCCAAGTGTGGTGAGCCAGAACCTTATTTGGTTCTGCCACTTCTTAAAATTACGACCATTAAAAATAAAAAGTTTCGCCGAATCGTCCATAATAAAAAAATCTGTTCACAAATAAATAGGGGTGGAAACGAGCCGAGCTCGAGCGAGCTTACCTCGGCTCAAATTCGGCTTGAAATTAATTTCGAGCCTAAATTTAAGCTCAAGCTTGGATTGAAATTAATTCGAGCCGAGCTCGAGCGAGCCTAATTTCAAGTCGAGCGAGCTCGAGCCCGAAACGAGCTGCTTGAAATTCTCAACATTATACGATCAATAGTTTAGTTTGTATAAAATATTATCTATAATTTCATACAAAAATATGTCTAATAGTTCAAAATACAAAATAAGTATACGAAATATAGTATAATAATATGAAAAAAAATGATTTATGAGTTGAATATCTAATTTTTTCAGCCTTATATGTTTTTTCTTCCGCCTTCAATCTCTACATTATTCATTTTTATTTATGCAGTCAAAAATAAATAAATTATATAGATAAATATTGGATTAAACTATCCAATCATATATAACTAAAATTAAAATTTTATATGAATAATAATTTTTTATTTTAAAAATATTATGTATATTTTCTCAAGCATATAATTAATAGCAAGGTAAGCAATGACGGACATATGCTGTTACTTGGTAACTTGGAGGGCTTCCGGCTTGGCTACTTAGGGTGAGAGACAGAAAAAGAAAAAGAGAGAAACATATTGAAAATTTAGAGCTCTGTGAAAAAAAGAAAGAAAGGAAAAATGTATAGATTTAGTGAAATTTTGCTCTTTTATTTGTCTATTAGATTTGTTTTTATGGGCCAACAACATTTGCCCAATTTTAACTAAACTGAGATTATTTACTCAGCCTATATATAATTAAAATATATTATATTTATATATTTTTTAATTAATATATATATAGTGTAGAACTACTATGCTATCGAAAATATAGAGGATTTGATGTTTTTGAATTTTTGACCTTTTGGTTAAGAATTATATGCAAAATTATATGGTTGGGATGATTGCGGTCCCCCCTAGGATTAAATAATACCCTTAGGATTGAGTGGTCCCTACAAGGTAATAATAGTATTAATCCAAAGATAAGAAATGATTAAAGGGGTTGATCTAAGAATCAAAAAATCAAAAGCACCAGATCTTCTATACTTTCGATAGCATAGTAGTTCTACTATATATATATATATATATTCGAGCTTTTCGAACTTTTCGAGCCTAATTCGAACGAGCCGAGTAATGCTCAAGCTCGGCTTGAAATGAATTTCGAGCCTTGTTTTTTGTTCAAGCTCGGCTCATTTAATTTCGAGTCGAGCTCGAACGAGCCAAATATCGAGTCGAACACGAGTCGAACGCGAGCCGGCTCGCTCATTTGCCAGCCCTACAAATAAACCTACTATTATGTTACAAAACAGTTTTCAATTTCAGAAAAATAACAGTAAGATATTCTATATTTTATTCAGAAAATTTACTATATATATATATATATATATATATATATATAGAGAGAGAGAGAGAGAGAGAGAGAGAGAGAGAGAGAGTTGAGCTAGAATACTCCCAAAAGCAACAAGGGAGTGGTGCTTTTGAGTTTTAGCCATTGGATGAAGAGATATAGGGTTGAGATGATGGTGGTAGGTGGTAATAGATGGTGGTTGGTGAAATAGTGTTTGATCCAAAAGCTATTAGTAATCAAAGAAAAATCCAAGGGTTAGAAATCTAGAAGTACCAAAGGCTTGGTGCTTCTAAAAGTATTCTAGCTCAATCTTATATATATATATATATATATATATATATATAGAGTCCGGCTACTATACTATCAATAGTACCAAGCCATTGGTACTATTGAGTTTTCTACCGTTAGATCTACCCTTTGATCATTTCCGCCCGTTAAATTATACTATTAAACCAACCACCCACTCAACCCTAGGGAACCACTATCAATTTAACCGGGGACCACTATCATCCTAATCGCACATCTTTTCATCCAACGGCCAAAAACTCAATAGTACCAAGGACTTGGTACTATTGATAGTATAGTAGCATAATTCTATATATATATATATATATATATATATATATATATATATATATATATATATAGTAAGTCTCCTGTACTTTCAAAAGTACAGAGACCTCCGTGCTTGTAAGTTATTTTCGATTATAGAAAATCCGATTCGACGATCGACTCTGTTAAATATAATCTACCTTATTGGAACTATTTAAAAACCAAATTTTATAATTTTTTGACATCATTTACCAAGCGATCAAAAGGTCTCAAAAATGACTATTTTAACGACCGATGTGGCACGTTTTTAAGTTCAATGGTGTAGAAGTATCCAAATTAGATGAAAATTTTATAGAAAATTCTACTTAACATTAATAGCAAGACCAATACTTTCGATTTGAAATTTGAGTCCTTTATCACTGTTTTTTATGAGATTTTTATTTTCAACCATTCATTTTGAGGCTACTCGTTTACTAGACATACGAAGTCAAAAATTTATGAAATTTGGTTTCTAGGTAGTTCTAATAGCGTAGATCATGTCTAACGGAACCGATCGTCGAATCAAATGTCCCATTATTGAAAACAATTTACAAGTACGAAGGCTTCCGTACTTTCGAAAGCATAGGAGCCTAGCTCTCTCTCTCTATATATATATATATATAGAGAGAGAGAGAGAGAGAGAGAGAGAGAGAGAGTTGAGCTAGAATACTATCGATAGCAAACGGGCTCTATTGCCACCTATTTGTTTTTTATGATAGAGCCTCCAAATCGACGATCGGCACCGTTGAACATGATCTATACCACTTGAAGTATTTAGAAATCAAATTTCAAATCTTTTCGACATCATTTGCCTAATGATCAAAAGGTTTCAAATTTTATAATTTTAATGGTCGATATAATACATTTTCTCGTTTAACGTCGTAAAGATATCCAAATCAATTAAATTTTTGTTAGAAAATTCTTTAAACTATTTAAAACAAGATCTATACTCTTGATCTTGATTACAAGACTCCTATCATAAGTTTTTAAAGAATATTCATTTTCAACCATTCATTTTTGTGTCCACTCGATGGATAAGAGAATAATATCGAAAATGTATAAAATTTGATTTCTAAACATCTCAAGTGGTATAGATCATGTTCAACGGTGCCGATCATCGATTTGGATGCTCCATCATTGAAAACAAATGGGTGGCAACGGAGCTCGTTTGCTATCGATAGTATTCTAGCTCAACTATATATATGTGTAGTCCGGCTACTATACTCTTATGAGTATAGTCTTCTTTGTACTCATAAGTTTTTGACCGTCCTAATCGGAAACCACTATCATCCTTAACGCACATCTCTTCATTTAATGGTTAGAAACTTATGAGTACAAAAGGGGACTATACCCATAAGAGTATAGTAGCACTAGTAGCACAAGCATATATATATATATATATAATACTATAAATAATATATATATATATATATATAAAAAAAATTGGTGCTGCGTAGATTTTTAGCCTATTGGATTAAAGAATAATGCAGTTAGGATCGCTGTGGGCGGCCGCCTAGGGTTGAGTGGTAGTTGGCTTTAATAGTTATCATCTAATGGTTGAAAATGGCGAAGAAGTAAATCTAACGTAAAAAACTCACACACCAAGTGTTTGGTGTTTTACAAGGACGGCATAGCTGACTATATATATATTAAATATATATAATAATATATATATATATTGATTTATAAAAAAGAAATATTTTAATTACTATAATAAAAGAAACAGAAGGAATAAATTAATTTCGCTTCTAGATTGTTGAAAATCTTTCTCATCTTTTATTAAAATATTCTTTAAAAACAAGTAGAAAGTTTAATACCAATTTTAGAAAAATTCCGAGAAAGAAATTAAATGGCAAATACTGTAAAGAAAAGGATTAGAAAAGGCATGTGGATCGAGGCATGTAGAGGCTTTTCGGCAATTATTTCGAGCGATACAACAACCACGTTCCACCCCGTCGGCACGCTTTCAAGATAGCGCAAGACAAACCCAATGAGCTTCAAATCTAGCAAAAGATCAATGGCGAGAAAATAAGAAAAGGCGAGGTAGATAAGGTTTTGCTCTTAGATATGCCTAGGTTCTTGTTGAACTCATGCAACCTCATCCAATATATATAACTAAGGCAAGAATCTTGATTCAACGCGTTAAATCCGTGTAGAACAAGATAAGTCTAAGATTATACGGGATACTGATTAGGATTAGGAGAAAACAAGAAAAGACGAGGTAGATAGGGTTTCCAATATATATATAACCGAGGCAAGAATTTTGCTTCAACGCTTTAAATCCGTGTAGAACAAGATAAGCCTAAAATTATACGGAATACGGATTAGGATAAAAATAAACCCGAAAAAATAAAAATAAAATAAAATAAACCGAGTGTATAAACCGCGCACACGCGTAGCTGCACGCCCGGCCCGGCTCGTGCTCGTGCCGTGCATGCGTGTGTACGTTTAAACGAGAATATAACTCTCATATTCTCCCAAGCAACTAGCTTGAAAATAAAGAAATATATAAATACCAACAACACCTTTTCGTTTCCAATGTGTGACTAAACCTCTCATATGAAAACTTTAGTTAGGCTCCCAGGCAAGGCTCATTAAGTATTGAATTGCCCAAGAGGCCTAACAAATTTTAAATCACCAAAAATCTAATAAAATCCAATAATTGGTGACCTGTACAGTGGCCCACTATTCGCGAGGCATTTCCAACACACGTCTTCCTTATTTTCCACCGGCTTCTTGTACACCGATGGAACTTCCTGCCTAGACGACAAGGGTGCCTCGCACATCAAGACTTTGGGGGCTTGCCGCAAATTTCTAGTGTGAATTGCTTCTTTTTCACCTTTAAAAGGCACTATTTCAAGAAACAAAATTGGAAACCTTGAAAACCGATAGGAAAAAGAAAAAAAGCATATAAGAATTTCAGTATTCAGAAAACAATATTATAAAACCATGAAGGGCACAACTAAAAAGCTCCAATCTCCTTTTCGGTTAGTCTAGGAAAAGAATTTACATCTTTCTTGCGGAAAATTACCAAATAAAATGTTGGTTAAGACAACCTTGCTTGATCAAAAACGACCATCAACAAGCCCTGCAATTTCACGAGGCCCGTGAATACACCACAACGTGAAACCGAGTGACAACATAACTTCTCACAATAAGCTCACGGACTGCCGATAGTGGAACATAGCTAAAACACAACATCACATTCCATTTGCATACCACACAATCATGGCTCGCTTGTTGACTAAATCATCAGTCTTCTGGCGCTTTGCGACATGCGTATCATTAACTTCTTGCGCCAATGCTGCTACATTTTTCCTCTGCACTGTTAGGAAAGCCGGTGAGAATCTTTGGGCCCAAGAGAGAGGAGTGCTTGCTGGTGATTTAGCGTCAGGTCCTAACCTTCGAGACCTAATCTCTTCACCTTCTTGGCTTTGGCTTTGCTCAAAGATACAACCACCTGGGCAAAATTTGCCTGCCATGGTCATACACCCACCAAAAAAAAGAAAAATCATTTTCCAAAATAGTCTCAAACAAACAGGAACAAAAAAGAAGAGCGTAATGAAGATTTTCAGATCAGAACATACTTGCAGCTGGAAAGGATCACTGTCCCTGAATGATCTGGTGGCTGTGCTCTAACCGGATGGCTTTTAACCTACAAAAAACATGAAATTAATGAGAGAAAATCATAGTATAATGCTATCCACCAATTATATCAGAAAATGGAAAGAAAGAAGTTTTTCTCTTCCTAGTTTAACCAATTCCCAGCAAGACAAATGGAAAGAATAGAGGAAGAGAGTTTAGTACCCAGCAGCGCATTATGTCCCAAATGACATCAGAGGGAGAATCAGATTTGAACCAAGTGGATTCACATGGCTGCCTAAGATGCGATAACCAGCATTTACCACAGCAGAGCGGAATATAACTGCAGAAGGGGATGTACACTTCAAAGTCGCGCATAAGTTCTGGCGACTGGAAAAGAGAGGAACATCGTGTAACTCCCGTAAATCAATATAGTACCATATTAAAAGCGCAGATATTTCAGGTGGGAGAAAGGTAAATACCGAAATAAATAATGGTTCTAACAATTGCTATTTCAATGTTTACCTCACAATCACAAAATAAGAAAAGCATAATCATATGCGAGACAGTTTGGCAGCCACGTGGAGCACTGTTTACATTACTACGCATTTTTTTGGCAGGGAAAAAAAGAACAGGCATTTACAAATATATCCCAGCAAAATCATCTATCGATATATATTCTTTGTATGAAAAAGGGTATAGATGTAAGCAATTAAGCTTTTATATGGCCTACTAGAATACACACATAGATACAGTGACAGATGTACATATGTCCATGAAAAAACAATAAATCCATGCTCGTAGAGTTATCCCTGATGAATGACAATAAGGACAATACCTATAATATCATCGTCAGTACAGAAGTTATCTTGTCATATGCAGGATTTCTTTGTTTCATGGCTTCAACATTTGATAAAATTAGAAAGCACCCATTCTCCGTCATGCATAGGAGCTGACCAGATTGGACTGTCCATGTTGAAGTTTCTTCCCACAATGAGTGCACTCTTTGAGGAACAACAGGACCAAAACCCGAAGCAGAATTCACACTATTATTCTTCACAAATGAATAAAAAATAAAGAAATTAAAACATTTAAGTGGACACCAATGTTAACAGATATGCTAAGCAATTACCATACATGGAAGATGAATCACTTTAGTTAAAACACTATGTTAGAAACAATCCTTTCATGCCGTTGGAGATGAAATGAATCACAACCAACACACTGTATACATATGAGAGTTTCAGGGGAGCGTTCTTTGTTTAGCATGCAAAGCCGTACAGAATTCAACTTGGAAAACAACGGTTGATCAGCATGCAGCACACAGAATTAAAACTAGAGACCATAAGAAAAAGACTTAAGTATAGTTTCTTAACAAAAAGAATAGTTTATTCTACAAAACCAGGAAAGTGAATAGAGCAAACTTACGTGTATATTTGCACAAAATCATGGATGTAGAAATCCATATGTAGGAAGAGATTGGGAACAATATAATGCTTACACCAATTTGCATGGCCTGCATCAGAGAAATGAACAGAATATTCTTTTCTTTCGAAATTTGTGATGCAAACCGAGAGGTTGCCAAAATTGAATTTTCAAGTTTGCTTTTGTTTAAAGATATTTCTTGAAATAAACTAGGTTCAATTTATCGATTCCGGCGAACTTTACTATAATTAAAGTAAGGAAGCAAAAATTTCAGCAAGACGAAAAATTAAAATCGAATTGAAGCAATACTAAGATGATGATAAACCTTCGATATATGAGATAATAATAACCAACTGAAAATACATATAATAGTTCCAAAAGGTGAATTCGACTTTATCGGACTTAAAGCTTTAGGTTTGGTTGTTTGGCAAATATGGTTGGTAATGGTTGAAGGCTAGATTGAAAGGGGATAATAGGATATCAGGAGAAGAGAGATACAAAAAGTGCACCGTTCACACGATTGCGGGGAATCCACGATCGACGAGGAGAGCGGTACACCACGGGTAGAACTTCGGCAACAGGAAAGAAGAAGATGAGGTAGTAACTTGGAAGAAAATGAGGGGTAGAAGTAGAAGCCGATCTTGTCACGAGGAAGAAGCAACAACGATCAAGTCGAGGAAGAAGACGATCTCGGCGCAAGGAAGAAGTGTCAATGATCTCACCGGGAAGTAGAACACCAAGGGTAAGAGTGAGAGTAGAATTTTCTATTCATCCAAAATTATCTCTTAAGGCTTCAAGAACCATGTATTTATAGTGTTAAGAGCCCTCCGATAATAAATTATTGTCTTTTCGTTTTCAACACAACACGGTCACCCAAGAATCATGCATAGAAAACGAAGCAATTTTTAGGAATTTCAAAGGTCTTTTTTTTTTTTGGAATTCTAAAGGTCTTTTTGGGATTGTTTCTTTGTTTATTGGAGAAAAGGGTTTGAGTTAAGCCAAATCAACTAAAACTAAATGATTTAAGTCCGAATCAAACACGAACCTACAAAATAAAAGAAAATTGCATTTGAAAATAAAACGAGATTTATTTGCTGCATCAATTTGGCAGATGCAATAAATGAATCTAGTATAGATAAAACAGGATGATGAACTACCTCAATATTAGCGAGGATAGATTCTCACAACCTATTTTACTACCAGGCTCTGATATTTGGTACCTATTCCAGCTACCATTGCATCTGTACCATCTTCAAGATATACACAACAAATTTGATTTTTAGAACCTCCAACTAAACAATTTCTGCCTGCTTGCCCAAAGACTACTACTTGCTGCAGAATCACTGCATGCAAATTCTTAAGTAAAATTAGACCCCTCCTTGCATGTCTAAAGAACAATTCCTTTTTCTTATCTTCATGGTGATCTCATACAATATATACTGCAAGTATACCTTAAAAATTTGTGAATCTGCTTTAAATCAACTTGATGAACTAGCTTGTTCAATATTGCCTCAGTGGCTCAGCCCTTAGGTGATTGCAAACCAAGTGACTTTTGCTTGTTTTGCAGATTATCGATCTGAGTTACCAAATATTTTTCTACTTCAATTTCAAGTACCTAGATAATTTGTTTAAATCAAACCTCCTTTGTTAAGAGTCTTGGTAGAAATCCAACGTTATTAAGTATCTCGACAAGATCAAGCACTTTATAGCTTATGAAGTGAAAGTTAAAACGCTACCTTTCAGGACATTCTTTCATGTTTTTGGTCCCATCATGCAGAACTATAAGCACACATGAAGCTTGCCATGACTTTCCAACTTTATGCCCTTCCATGTTTCTCACATGGTCCCATGTACTAGTAAGTACTGCACATTCTTTTATGTTAGATGTGACTCGAAATTGATTATCGACTCAAGTTTGGGTTTTCGACTCGCCGACAGCTTCGCGGTGCGACCAATTTGGAAAACAATTTTGTGAAGGGAAAATGAATATCTGTGGTGAGTAGCGGAGGGCTCAGGCCTGTCGGCCCGAGCCCGTATCCCATAGCCCATCGCTGACATTCGCCAAGGGGTGCGGGGGGTGGAGCCCCCCGCGGTACGGATCGGATCCGAAACCCGTTATAAATTTTCTTTTTCGTTTTTTTTTGCCCTAGAGGCGTGAGATCGTGGTTGGTTGTAATCTGAAGAACATTGTATTCCCTTTCGTTTCGATAGTGAAGTTCTCTCCTCCCTCGCCCGTGATTTTTTCCCTGCAAAGGGTTTTCCACGTAAATCTGTGTGTTATCTTTATTTTCTGCTTGTGGTTTGAGTGTTTCGTATTCGCCATTTTGTTTCCGTTTTGTGCGTTTGTCATAGCACTTTATTATGATAAATCATTATTTAAAATTTTTTCCTCCTTCGATCAGGAAACTGATATGTTTTTTATATTGCAGGATGAAAGAAATCCTAGTATTGTAAGCAAGATGATAATTTATAGAGCTAAGTGACCTCTCAGATGACAGATCACAGAGAAGCTACAGTAATCCTTCAATTGCGCAATTGTGACATTGTGTATTTCATGTTTCTTCTATTTTGTAGGTCAAGGAAATTATTTCGAAGTACAGATTAAAATCAGAGAGAAACTATAGAAGAAGTGCTGATGAAATTCCACAAATCAGTAAACGCTGTCATATCTCTAGTAAGTATGTGCAAAGTTCACAACAAGATGCTGATTTTTCATAAACATTTGCAAAGTTCACACACTGCAGAAATCTTGAATAATATATTTTTAGCACCCTTCCGCAGCAATGTAGTTAGTATCCTATTAGACTACAGATGCAAACCCATCTCCTAACTCTGCAGTTAATATAGCATAACAACAGATAGAGCCTCAATCTACATATAATAAGTATAAATACAAATGTATAGGCTTATACACTTCTTTTCTGTGGTGTTTGATGCATTAAATACGATATATAGAGGATATATAGTCAGCAACTCAATAAATGGTCAGTAACTATAAAGAGAATTTTGCCCCACTATTTTCAAGTTCTACGATTTTTTTTTTCATACTGTTTAACTCAACTATCTTGACTCGCAGATGCAATTCGATCATATGTGAACTAGTTTTACGTTGAATGACAAGGTGTGCTGTCATGTTTCTTATATGTTCTTACGATTCAGGTCGCCGTGCATGCTATAGCACTACGGCAGTCAAATACGGAAGAAAATTTGTTGATATTTTCCTTAAAGGTTTACTGAAAAGTACTCGGCAAGCTGTTCCAGATGATTTGTCAGATCATGCTGATAAAATAATTCTATTTGCAACCTTTGACTTCTTACAATCACACTTTGAGGTGCACGCTTACAGTGTAATCCAAATGGTAAACGTGCCTTCCCTTAATGCTTCTGCAGTATCTTATAAATATACTTTATACCAGAATTAAAGTACTCCGCAGGTCAAGTTCAGTAAGCACAAGAATAATACAAACTCTCTGTTCTAAGTATTTCACATGCCGCTTTGTGATGATTTAATAGTTTTGGCTTTTATACCTATCTCCCTGCAAAATCTTCTAATAACTTATATACCCCCATAAAATCAGATTTTTCATATGTATAAACATGAAAATGCAGTCTCCTACAAAGTTGCCCTTATTTTAAGTTCAGGAATCGTCTGATTCATTGGGGAAGTTTGCATTGTACTACAGTACTTTTTGTAGTCTCATATCTATGAGGACGAGCATATGTTTGTTTGAAAATCCTTGTTTTTCGAAGTGCATATATGTAATTCAGATTTTGCTGGGGACATTCATTTAATAGATTCTTTTGTAGGGGTGTGATCAAGAATTTAAGTGCCGTGGCACGGGGTCGTGCCGAAAACTTACCGGCACGGTACGGCACGATGCGTGTCGAGCCATGCCGATGCGTGCTGATAAAAAAAAAATCTTGTGTGCCGACACATAATAGCATGAAATATTTATTTTCTTTAGCAACAAAATATTCTAACTATTTATTATGTCTTTTTATCGCATCTTTTAAACTTTATTGAGAAAATTACTTACTAATTTAAAGAATAGAGAGTTTTAAGCTGTGCCGTCGGCACAGGGTCTGTATCGTGCCGGTATCTTGTTGACACGGGACGGCACGGTACGGCACGGTGGATATGTCCCGTGCCAACAGGCACTTAAAACCTTGGGCAAATATTTAAGTGTCGTAGCACGGGGTCGTGCCGGAAACTTGCCAGCACGGTGCATGCAGAGCCGTGGCGATACGTGCTGGTCAAAAAAATTCTTGTGTGCCGACACATAATAACATGAAATATTTATTTTCTTTAGCAACAAAATATTCTAACTATTTATTATGTCTTTTTATCACATCTTTTGAACTTTATTGAGGAAATTACTTACTAATTTAAAGAATAGAGGGTTTTGAATTATGCCATCGGCATGGGATCTGTATCATGCCGGTATCTTGTTGGCACGGTATGGCACGATAGATACGGCCCGTGCCGACGGGCACTTAAAACCTTGACCTTGGGTGTGATATATGTCCGTAAATATCCCTTGATATCTTTTGCCTCTTCACTTCAATACTTTGAATCCTCGAAGGGATCAAAAGGAACAATGATCACAAGCAAGATTCTGGGTACAAAGAGGTCCATGAAGTGTCTCTTGTTCCACGTCGAAACTCTTCTCCACAATACGTCTAGCAGCAGTACCTCTTGGATGGGTAATCTACAAAACTATAGCCTTGAGGTGGTTTAATTATTTATTTATTTTTTTATGCTATATATCGCAGGCCGAGTTGCTTTTCTATATGATCCCTAATTTATTGCAACTTTTAAACTATATAAATAGTGCATCGATTCTTCTTTTTATCTCCTTTGCCACGGGAAATCTTAAGGACAAAAACTTGTATGGTCAGGTGGTGAGTTCACAAGTGTACAACACTGGAGATAATGACGAAGCAGAAGATCAAATGAAGGCCGATCCTAAGGTCTGTGGTGATAACAACAACCAGGGAGGTGACGATAACTGAAAGAAATTATGTTTGCTGCAACATCATATTGCATATCTATTTCTTCTGCATAAAATATGCTCCTTCATAGGAAATTCAACCTTGTAAGCTTTTCACTTTGGTACGTTTGCTCCTACAGATTAGCTAATAAGCATCAATAGTATCTACTCTCTTGCACAGGAAAATTCAACCACAAAAGATGCCTATATGCATGAGATGGATTAGATCACCTCGCATCGTATTTTTATTCTATCTGCTATATCATAGCAGCGTGTGTTTCCCTAAAACAGGATTCGATTATATGTAAGATATGTTATATCTTAGCAGCGTGTGTTTTCCTAAAGCAGCATTCGATTATATGTAAGATTGCTTCCAGACCAGCTCCTAAAAGATCAATCTTCCACGTATATTTGAGATTGCCAACTACATACTCTTCTGGCTCTGAGGTGTTAAGATCGTGCCAGCTGTTTCATTTCGCCATCCCAACCTCTTTTAACTAATTGTGTTGTTACGATAAGGTATTGCAGGTAAAAACATATGGTTTACTTTAAGAATGTTTAATGAAACTCAAACAAAGGAACTTCATCTGACAAAAAGAAAGCAAAAGCAATCAAACATTGCAATAACTGCTTGATGTACTACAATAATAAGTTATGATACCTGACATGCTAATAATAACCCATCGCATGATCTTTCAGGTATGCTTAGCACATCCACCAGGCACAACTTGCTCGGTTGAATGATTGAGTTGAAATTCGACCAGGTGCAAACTTGATCCTCTTATTATCCATTCTCCAATAAGTGGATGCGCCTTTGAAGAATCAAAGGTGGATCCCATTTTGATGATGCTCTGCACCTTTGTAACTCGAGCACAGATCGTTCAGTCCAGATGAAAAAAAGGGGGGCGGAATTGTCACGGTTTCTGTGCTCATTACGGCTTTCAATATCAATCCTCTATGAAGACAAAACACTTCACGTCCTACTAGAGTAGCTAAGATCATTTCCATCTTCATCGTCACTCTCCTCATCCTCCGAATAAATGCGAGAACCAGGCGACAACTCTTCTTCCCCTTCCTCATCATCATCTTCATCATCATCATCATCATCATAATCCTCATCCTCTTCATCTTTATCACCAACTCCGCCATCAGCTCCAGCAACCGGTGCGGCGACCCTCCGTGATTTCTGATCCTTCTTCTTGCCAGCAGCCTCCTTGCCCATATGCATGAGATGAATGTACTGATACCGCAACCCCATCACGGGATGCTTCTCCACCAGGAGATCCCTACGGTAGGCCTCTCTGAGCACCACGGTCTGCGTCCTGAGCTTATTCGATACGTAGAATATCCCCGGGTGGTGGGCGATCACCTTCCGGAATCCCGGCGGAAGCCCTAGATGCTCTCCCAATAGAACCAAGTTCTCCTTCTCGGTCTTCTTGCTAATCAGCAAGCTGAGCACCTCATGGAGCACCCCGACCGTCCATTTCTCCGCGAGGTCGCTCTTCGGGGGGAGGTGGGAGGCGTTCTCGTAGGGGGAGATGTAGGGGAGCTTCTGCCACTCGTCGAGCCAATTCCGGACCTTCTTCTCGAGGTCAAAGCCGCGGGAGAAGTGGAGGGGGAAGGGGAGGGGGGCGCCCTTGGTGTAGCCCCCCGTGCGGGCGGCGTAGCGCTCCATGGCAGAGACGGCGAGGTCGCGGCTGTAGCAGACGAGCTCGAGGTCGAGGGCGTTGGCGTTGGCGCGGGCGGGGGCGAGGCGGAAGAAGTCGGGGTAGTCGGGGAGGAGGGAGCGGGGGAAGTCGCGGGGGAGGCCGAGGTCCCAGCGGAGGCGGTGGATGACGGGGTGGGGACGAGAGGAGGACGACGACGACGAGGGGAGGTCTTCGAGGAAGGCGGAGGGGAAGAGGCGGATGAAGCGGATGGCGCGGAAGGGGAGGCGGAGATCGGAGCGGCGCGCGGCGACGGAGGAGAGGGGGAGGGACGGAGACGGAGAAGGAGAAGGAGAGGAGGATGCGGCGGAGAGGAGGAGGAGGTCTTTGAGGGCGTGGAAGGGTTGGAGGTGCTTTTCCTTCTCCACGGCGTGGTCGAGGGCGCGGTCCCGCACCCACTTCACGCGGGCGTCGACGAAGGTGCGGATTTGGTCACCGTAGTGGTGGGACGGGAGGAGGAGGCGGCGGCGGTGAAGAGGGAGAGTGGGCGGCATTGGAAGAGATCGAGGGAGGACTGGATCGAGGGGTTTACTTGTGGGGGGTTTTACGTGGGCTTTAGACTTTGCAAGTGGTCTTCGGGGAAACTGCTGCTTGTTCTAATGTCCCGAGCCAACGACCAGCAGCGTTGCAGCCTTGCAGGTAGGGGTGTAAACGAGACGAACACGAGCGGGCTGGGTTGGCTTTTGTTCGGCTCGTTTATTAAACGAGTAGAACACGAATTAGCTTGTTAAAGTATCGAGCCGAAAAATTTAGCTCGTGTTCAACTCGTTTATTAACGAGCCGAATACCAGCTGGCTCACGAGCTGGCCAACGAACAATAAATTAAAAAAAATTAGATTAAATATATATAAAAAATAAATTTATAAAATCTTATCCATTAGACTTTGATCTAATAATTGAAACTTTACATGTATTTTTTAATAATTAAGCTCGCATTTATATTTTTATTTTGCTAAAAATTAAATAATAAAAACATATATTATATATAATTATTTATTTATATATAAAAATATAAATTAAATAAATTATATAACTATAAAATAGGAAAACTCTAGCCAGACTACTTTAGAAAGGTGTACATCCTACACCCGTATGATCCAACGGCTGATATTAGGGCACTAGCACAGTAGTAGCAGCTAACTTCACTCCCCTTTTTATTTCTTCCTAAAGCTATACCCTTCTAGTACACATCTCTCTCTCTCTCTCCCGCACACCTTATTCTCGCTCTCTCCGTTTCTCGCTCTCTCTCTCACTCCCTCGCCTCTCTCTTGATCTCGCGCTCTTCCCTCTCTCTTTCTCTCGCTCTCACTGGCAGGGCACTCAACTCCATCGGGCAAAAGTTAGGCAGCACTCGTTCCACACATCTCGTGTCCAAAGCCGTCTCGAAGGTGTCTCTCGCCCTCGCCTCTCTCCATTGGTAGGAGATTGCCTCTCAATTGCTCCCCTATTCATCCCAGTACCTGTCACTCATTCCTGCACTCATGTGCGTCCAAAATTGAAAACGATTTCGGAGCTAATTCGGCAACAACCGAACAGAGGATTCAACTCAAACAGGGCATTATTTTTGAATTTCTATAATCTTTTATTTAAAATTTTAAATTTAATATAAATTCTATATTTTGAGGGTTTAGGGTTGCAGGTTGGGTTTGTCTTTACGTGCTCCGGATTTCGTCACCGACTAGCTGATTAATTTTATTTTTAGGACACTGCTGGTATATTATATTTTTTATTGCATTTGTAAAAATAAAGTATTTATGATTAGAATTAGGGTTTAGGGTTTAGAAGATGCGTCCACAGTAACACACATATATTTCATGCATTTCATAAAATTTTGCTTAGTTTATGATGGAAAACATATTTAGCGTTACTAGTATGCAGAAAGGTATAGAAAATATGTTTGGGGTTACTAGTATATTCTCTTATGCATACTTGTATATTTGTATTAATAATTAATTTGTTTGTATTCGTGTATAGTTGGCTGTGAGCATGTATGCGTTACAATTTGTCACTCTTATGCCATAAAGGGTTTACTCTTAGAGCTTATAAGAACACTCTTAGTAGAACACTCTTATAAAATTTGTGTTTGCAAACATGTATGCTTGACAATCTGACACTCTTATGCCATAAAAGAACATACTTACAGCTTAATAGAACACTCTTATTAGCTTTATGGTTGTGAACACTCATTTGTCATAGTAGAACATTTCTAGGGCTTAATAGAACACTTTTATCAGATGTATAGTTGCGAACATATATGCATTGCAATCTTACCCTCTTATGACTTAATAGAATATTTTTAAAGCTTAATAGAACACTGCTATCAGTTTTAAGCTTTAGAACGCTTTTATGCCATAATAGAATAATTGTAAAGGTTAATAGAACACTCTTAATAGCTTTATGGTTGTGAACACTCTTTTATCATATGCATTGCAATCTTACCCTCTTATGACTTAATAGAACATTCGTAAAGCTTAATAGAACACTGCTATCAGTTTTTGGGTTTAGAACACTTTTATACCATAAGGCTATGTTTGGTAATAGAATAACCAGAGGATAAAGTATTTTATCCTATATATTCTACCAAACAAAAAAAAAAGACAGGAATAGCTTATACCGGTCAAAGCGGGTTATTCCAGAAAAAACTGGAATAACCCGTTAAGATTAATTCCCCCCCACCCCTGGAATTAGATTTTGTCCCAGGGGCAGGGATGGGAAATTCTATTTTATTTTGCTGCTTTGCCTCGTTCGTATCGCCCCTTTACTCTTGCACCTGCCCCATCTTCGTCTTCATCTTTTTCTCGAGAAGCTGCGTCGTCTTCTTCCTCTTGTGATTCTTCTTTACTTTTTCCTCGCACCTATCTATACCCCTCTCCCTACTCTTCTTCTCTTCCCTAGGCGAACATTTCTTTTTTTTTCCTTTTTACTGCCTCGCGCCTACCAAAGATAGCGTCATCTTCTTCACCGCCCCAAAGACCCTATTTATCGTCTTCTTCACTGCCCCAAAACCCTATTTATTGGAGTGGTTTGCTTTTACTCCTGAAGCAATGTCTCCTACGCATCTATTGTTTTCAAAAGCTCGGTTCCCTGCGTAGATCGGCCATTAATTAAGGCAATCTCTCTTGGCTGCACAACAGAAAGATATCTTCTCCGATCTTGCTGTTAGTTCGAGTTGTCGAGTCGTCTCCATTAACTACACTTATTTTCTCCTACCTAACATAGTAAGTCCTGACTTCTTCCCTATAAATAGTATGCACCAGGGTGAGATGCAAACCCCTCAAAAATTCTGTGGTTGAGGAAACTCTACCCTTCATTGTGCTCATCTGAATAGTTAATCGTATTTGCGCTCCTTGATCTTACAAAGGTGGGTTTTTTTTTAACTAGTTTGATGTAACTTGTGGCCTAACTTTGATAATGCTGGGCCTTGAATGGGAACGAGATGTATCCTATTAACAAGCAGTGAAGCATTTTTGAATTCAGATGTATTGTGGTTTGGAGGCATATGGGATTAGTCCTATGCAGCTACCAATTCAATACATAGGACGATTCATTCATGTTGAGTGATTGCTCCATTTATATTTATGTGTTGATTCCTATTATTATTTTATTTCAATTGTAAAGCTTCAGTTTGAGTGTATTAATTATGGCCGAAAATTCATCTACTCTTACGTCTTGCTTTTCTCTTGGTTTCTACTAGATTCGTCTTATTACTTTATTTCTTATTCATTTTTTACAACTATTATGCTGAAAAGTTCATAATAGTTGATTTTAAATAATTAGATTTTTAGGTAAACCATCAGATTTTTCTTAATTTCTGTAATATAATGTGCCTACTTTAAATAATAGTAAATAATATTGTTGAAAGACAAGGTTGTTGTTTTATATAATTTTGCATGCTATTTATATTATGTTTCTTTGTCTTCCTATTGCATTTTATTTAGGCTCTCTGGATAGGCCATCATTTGTATGGGTCTATTCAAAGTGCAATAATATAGGTTCATAAATAGCAGGACAAAAATAAAGATATGCTGCCATCAATTCTACACAGTTAAAAAACTGGAATAACCATGTTCTATATATAGCTGAACACTGGGAATTATCAGTATCTGCTGATGAACATGTACTCAATGCATATGATCTTGGAGGTATTGTGAAATGGTGGTGCTTTCTCTGTTGCCTTGTTGGATGCCTTATTTGACATAAAATGAGACGATGATGCATGGGTAAGAAACTAGAACTTCATGGTTGGGTGGCATGTTTTTCGCATTGCAGCCACCGTGATCATCATTATCCCCTTTCTTCTAAGCCATGTTAACTTACTATAAGCTGTACTTCACGACGACTTGTTAATTTATTTATTTATTTATATGTTGATTAACTTCAGATGCTACCTCAAAATAGACAAGTTCATCGTTTTGTAAGACAAAACATAAACGTTATTGATGTCACCTCAACTGATAGCCAAAGCCTCCAAAGCCACAGTCAGGAAATCTCGAAACCCAGAGTACGCTCTGGAAATTGGACAAAGGTCATGGATTCGGCAATGTTGAACTTGATGACAGAAGAACATGTTCTTGGAAATTTCGTCAATGGAAGTTTTACTCCACTTGCTTGGGGAAGAATAATTCATGATTTCAACCTGCGAACAAAAGCAAACTTTGTTAAAAGCCATTTACAAAATCGACTAAAAGTGTTGAAGCGACAATTCGTCATGTATCAAACATTAGCTAATAAGAGTGGATGGGGTTGGGATTATGATCGCAACATTCCAACAGCAGGCGACCTAAGTGATTGGGATGTAGTGGTAGCGGTATGTTGTTGAACCAATTATCTTGAAATTTTAATTTTTATATAATTATAGTTTTCTCAGTTGACCATTGTGTTTTATATTGTTACAAGAAAATTCAGCTTATGCTAAGTGTAGGGACAAACCGTTCCCTGCATATAAGGACATTGAGTTCTTATCTGGAAAGACCACTGCTACGGGTAGGCATGGATTTACGACTGGAATGCAAAGTGAGGATGTTCGTAGCACGTCATCATCATCCCCGGGCACAACCGCCATTTTAGAGCAAATCAGAAAATCCATGGCCGGTCCTTCAGGACATGGGCAAACTTCTGGTAGCCACCAATTACCCATGGCAATGTCGCCGCAAAATGAAGATGGCATCAATGATGCAACTTCATATTCTCCCACTCCAACCCCAGTTAAGAGTGGAAATCCGCACATTACTAGTGCTTCTGCTCATACTTCTTCTGGTAAGAGACGTCGTTCCTCACCTCCGTCACGTAAGACTACACCGACATCAACCCGTAAAGGAAAAATTGAAAACAACTCTGATTGTATGCAAGAGTTGGTTGAGCTTGGCAAAAAAAGATTGAACATAGCTGAGCGATTGCTACAGCGTGAGATTGACGCTTGTCCAAAACTTCACTCCATAGAGGAGTGTATGGTAAGACTAAATAACATTCCCGGTCTATCTCTTGAAGCTATCCTCTCTGCATGTGACGCTTTCAAGGATGAGCGCAATAGGTCAATGTTCATGTCTATGAGTGGAGATATTTTGTATATGTGGATTGACCGTCAAGTGGTCATGCAACGGCTGGCCACTGGAAACATGCCTGACGCACCCTCCTTCCCTCCTAACTAGATAAATATCTTTAATCTGCCACCTGGTTTTTGCGGCCTTGCACACAAACTTGATATATTTTGGGTTTTCTATGTGGTTAGCAAGGCCTATATGAATTACGTTCCTACTGTTTCGCCCTTTTTTGTATCTAAACTACTATATTTATGGTCTTTTAGTTTCCTATATTATGGCTATTTCTAATCTATGTAGAATTGATAGCAGCTTATGTTATCCTTTATCGTACTATTTATGGTCAATGTAGTTGGAAACTCAAATGTATGGAACGATGTTACTTCACTGTTTAAAATAGTAATATCCTGCTGTTTAAAAACTAATTATTGCTATTTTAAATTAATTAGAACCGATGGGGCTTATAATATTGTAGTTTTTGCACTGATTAAGGATTAATGGCAGCATATTTTTCCTCTGTAACTTTGCTTATGAATGTATAATATAGTTATATTTAAAATCTTGAATTGATGGTAGCATATAATTTTTTGTTCCTGCTATTTAAGCATCTATATTTGTGCAGTTTGTAAACTATCTATATTTGATGGCACGATATCAAGAGGCATTGTTCCTGCTTTTTATGTAAATGGTTGGAAGTAGGGATGACTACTATTGCAGCCACCATTTTATTTTAAACCCTTTCACTCTTAATCCTGCTTAAATAACATGACCTTTATACTTCCAGTTCTCTATCTCTGTGGAAATGATGGCAACATATTTTTTCTTTTTTATGTTCTGCTTTAAATGGAACTATACTAATGCAGTTTCTCTTTAATGAATTGATGACAGCATATAATCTTTTTTCCTGCACTATATGCACCTATATTATTGCACTTTGAAAACTAAGAATGATTGATGACAGCATATCAAGAGGCACTATTCTTGCTCTTTATGTATCTATGTTATTGCTCTTTAAGCATTGCTATTGCTAATTATGCAGCATTTTTTGTATTAAATTGTAGTTTAGTCAATGATGTGGTGTTATAAATGGTATGGAGGCAGGGACAGACCACTGCAGTTGCCAATAACATTTTATTGCAAACCCTTACACTTGAAAGCTAGCTTACATCAATGGACTTTTATGATTGCATTTTCTTAACCATATGAAACTGATAGCAGCACATTTTTTTTCTATTATAATTACAATTTCTTAACCATTTGGAACTAATAGCAGTATTTTGTCCATTGCTTCTCTTTATGCAGCATATTCATATCACATTTTTGTTTCGACAATGATGCATAAAAAGGTAGTAGATGTAAATGGTAGGGAAGAATGGACCAATCCCACTGCAGCCACAGTTTTATTCTAAACCTTTTTACATCTGAGCCATCTGAAATCGAAATTGCCACTTCATAATCCAGCATTTTTAGATTGTGTAAATTAACATGCATATTAGAATGTTCATTCTTTCTAAAAATTGCTTTTTATTTTTTTGTTGGATTGTAGTGATGACTCAGTTAATCAATCGCCGAGTTTTTAGATCTCCAACTGTGGCGAATCTCATGGCATTCTTAGATGAAGAGGAAGATTATTGGGATGAGGTGCAAGTTATGTTTATCAACGAAGGTGTCTTTGAGTTTCAAAATACCTTGTATAAGAGACCATGTCACACTAGACCGTTCACTGGTCACCAACTAATTATGGACATATTGCGGGGGCATCCTGATAGAGGGTGTCAACATTTTCGAATGTCGAATACTACTTTTTTGAGACTTCGAGATGAATTGGTTGGGAAGGGGTTGATACAAGGTACTCGAAATCTTACTATCGATGAGCAGCTTGGCATATTTTTGTTTGGTGTAGGCCATGGTGTGACGAACAGAGTGTTGGCTGAAACATTTCAGCACTCAGGGGAGACTGTTAGTAGATATTTGAATAATGTGTTAAATGGTGTGGTCGAGCTTAGGCACGAATATATCCAGTTGCCAAGAAGTAATGTGGGAGTGCACCCAAAAATTAGAGACAATCCATTATTTCATCTATTTAAGGTGATTTGAATATGAACTTTTGCAATATTTGTTAATTAGTTATAATATTTTTCACTTATTTGATATCTTCATTATTAATCGCAGAATGCAATTGGTGCTATAGATGGGACGCATATACCGGTAGTCGTAAGAAAGAACAAGCAACCACGATATCATTGTCGTAAAGGATATACATCGCAAAATATGATGGTTGCGTGCTCGTTTGACCACCAGTTCTTATTCGTCTGTACCGGGTGGGAGGGATCGGCAGCTGATATGAGGGTGCTACGTTGGTGTTGTGAAAGTGGGGGTTTCATAGTTCCTGAAGGTAGAGTAATTTTTTAATTTCGTCATTTTCCATTGTGCTATTTTAAATTAACAGTTCGTTTTTTTATAGGAAAATTTTACTTGGTGGATTCTGGTTATGCAAACACTGATCGATTCCTCGCACCTTTTAGAGGAGAGCGCTACCACCTAAGCCAAATTGGTGGCAATGCAAGGGCGCGCACACATCGAGGACCTCGAGATTTATACAATCATAGGCATGCCCAGCTTAGAAATGTTGTTGAGAAGGCTTTCGGCATCTTGAAGAAACGATTCAAGGTGCTTCGCCAAGCAACTCCTTTTCCGTACAAGGTACAATGTCGCATAGCCTTAGCATGCTGTGTAATCCACAACTTCATCAAGAGGCACCAAGGGAGCGATAGATATTTTAATATGCAAATGGAGCCAAATCCACATGACGACCGAGACGAGGATCCTATACGTATGGTTGGCATAGATGAATCCCGACGAGGCGACGCCCTTCGTACTATGATCACAGAGCAATTATGGAATAATAGATAGGATGCAATATCTTGGACTATATAATTTTAATATTTCATTTTATTAGAGGACATTTCCGTTCACATATTAGTATTTGGCTTTGATAGTCAATATGAAGCTAGAAACTATTGTTTACGTCTGTTTGTGTTTTTTTTTCTCAATGAACTTGTGTTGTTTATTATGTTTATATAATTTGTATGATCTTTTTTCTGAATGAACTTGTGTGTTGATTATGCTTACATAATTTGTATTAGCCATTAGGAGGTTAACCTATATATTGATGATAATTATCATTCAATAACGATGTGGAGTTTTTCTGCTATTTATGGCCCTACGACATTGTAGTTTTGAAACCATGTACAATTGGGGGCAACTAATCCCTCTTATGCAATTTGTGGACCTATATTAATGTAATTTTATTAGTTGTTCAATTTATAACAACAAATTTATTGTATTATAACCTTCATTACAAATTTAGCGTTAATGTAGTATCTAGACGACTAGAATTTTTGACAGAATATCTTTCCTACTGTAATGCAATGTTTAAACCTATATTTCATAAATTATTATTTAATTTTTTAAAATTAAAAATTTAATTATGTAGTATTGGGCCATCTATTAGTTAGTTTTGGCATTTATGCTGTCATGCTTATTTAATTTAGCACTCCATTTTATATATATATTTTTTATCATATTTATTAATTTAATAATTTTTCAAATTGTATGAAAATTATTATAAGTTATATTGTGCAGTGCCTATATATTCAATATTTCCTACATTAGAGTAACATAGAAGGGCCAACTTGGAATTTTTAAAAATTTCAATCTACTTTTGTTCTTATTCTTTCTATTCTCTAGAAAATAACCAAACAATATTTTAATTATTCCATAGAATAAGAAAGTGTCAGACCAAACAAAAAATTTCTTTTATTCCTCTATATCCTAGAATATAAAATAATTTCAAGAATATAAATATTTATCCCTCTGAATATTATTCCATTACCAAACATAGCCTTATTGTTAAACCTTGTGTAACAATTCCATTCACATGGCCAATCATGTCTCTATTGTCATTGTTTTCCTTGTTTACTACAATCAAGGTCCAAGTCTTGCATTCATACATCTTCTAGGGTTCTACATACATGTCCATTATGGTTCTTGTTCAATCACTATGTTCAACTACATTAGAAGCACAATATTGAAACTCTAACCATTAATCACATGTAAATATCCCTACTATGCATGAATGACTCTATATACAAATATGCTCAACAAAGGTGAAAATAGACATAGAGGGGAATCCGATAATTCCGGCATGCACCCCCCACCTTGAGTGGTAATAGATGAAGAATATGGAGACTCCCGAACGTTACGAACGCCGAATCCGCATCCTATAGTCAAAATAGTGCCAAATTAGGCCCCTTTATACATGAACTACTTTTAAACATTTTCGTAACGTTAAACGGAGTTGTCCCACGCGTCAAGGGCACCCCCAATTGGGTTTCCACAAGGTCAATTCGTTCCCGAAAAATTCTAAGGCAGAAGTCCTAAATTTGAGCCCTAACAATGTCATGTATAGAATGCTCCTAGATTGATCTCACCCCTAAGCAAAAGATAGCTTAGAATCACCTAGGAAGCTCACTAATACCTTTACAAAGCCATTCTACACATTCCTAGGGCATCTAGCATGAACCTAGGGTTTCACCATGAGAGCACCTCAAGAAAACCATGGATTTCATGGTTTCAAGGTCAATAGAGGGTTCTAGGTTAATTAGAGGATCAAAACTCTAAATCCCAAGGTTTAAAACCAAACCCTAGAGTTCTACATGCTAGAAATTCACCTTAGCCCAAGTTCCACCAAGCTCCTCCTTGTTGGAGAGCTCCTAGACCCACCAAAGCCACTAAAAATCCCTCCTCAAGCTTCTTCTTCTTTTTTTCCAAGCTCTAGAGCTAGGGTTCTAGAGAGAGAAAGAGAGGGAAATGAGAAGAGGGTGAAAAATGGCTGTGGGAGAGAGGGCTAGGGCCATATAAGGTGTTGTGACATTTGAACTTAGGCCCCTCCACTTCCTATTCTGTGCACTGCCCAGACTGGGCAACTTTCGCAGTCGGGGACCCGTCTCCCCGACCAGGGACCGGTTCCCGAACGTTAGGTTTCCAGGACTTAGCTAAATTTCCAGGTTTTTGGCTGGCTGCGCAGTGAGAGACCGGTCTCTCCTTCAGGGACCGGTCTCCCGAGGATCGGTCTCACTGCCAGGGACCGGTTGCCTCAAGATTCCTGGCAGGCTACGCGCACGGGGACCGGTCTCTACTTCAGGGACCGGTCCCCAAGAGCTCAAAATCTGGGACTTAGCCAGATTTTGTACTTTCGCTCTCACGGGTCCCTTTGCACTATATATAGGCTCCAATGCACTTAGGGCCTATACCAACTCATTCCACTCCGCGTTCCGCTTGTTTCGACGAAACTTGGCACGATTTACGAGGGATGTGGTATGTTACATTCTCCACCCTTAATTTAGTTTCGTCCGCGAAACTACTATGTTTGAAATCTAGATTTCATACCTCACTTCAGATCCTCGAAGAGGTGAGGATAACGCTCCCTCATTTCGCTTTCGAGCTCCCACGTTTCTTCCCGGTCATCATTTTTGCACAAATAAATTTTAACATACGGGATTTCGCGGTTCCGTAGTTTCCTCACTTCTCGTTCTGCAACATACGCCGGAAACTCTTCGTAGGTCATATCCTCCTGAAGCTCTATCGGTATATACGAGAGAATATGATCCGGATCGTAAACATACTTGCGGAGTTGGGATACATGGAATACATCATGTACTCCCGCGAGTCTAGGTAGTAATGCCAACTTGTAGGCCACCGCGCCAACTCGTTCCAAAATCTCGAAGGGTCCAATATAGCGGGGACTTAGCTTCCCGCGAATACCGAACCGCTTAACTCCTCGCATCGGCGATACTTTTAGAAATACGCGGTCTCCAACCGTGAACTCAATATCCTTTCGCCGCTTGTCGGCATAACTCTTGTGCCTTGATTGTGCCGTCACTAATCTTTGTCGGGCAAGGAGAACTTTCTCTTCCGCCTCCCGCACCACGTCCGGGCCAAGAATCATCTTCTCGCCCATATCGCTTCAGTGTATTGGCGAGCGACATTTCCTTCCATACAGGGCCTCGAATGGCGCTATCGTAATGCTTTCTTGATAGCTATTGTTGTATGCGAATTCCGTCATCGGTAAGTGATCGTGCCATCCGCCCTTATAATCAAGCACACACGCTCGAAGCATGTCCTCAAGTATTTGAATAGTCCTTTCCGATTGACCGTCACATTGAGGATGGAATGCCGTACTAAAGTTGAGCCGCGTGCCCAATGCATCTTGTTAAGATCTTCCAAAAATGAGATGTGAACCTAGGGTCCCGATCCGATACAATAGATACCGGAACCCCGTGAAGTCTCACCACCTCGTCGAGATAGACTTGAGCTAACTTGTCTCCCGACCAAGTAGTGTGGATCGGCAAAAAGTGTGCCGATTTTGTCAACCGGTCCACAACTACCCAAATCGCGTCATGTCTACCTTGTGATCTAGGCAAACCTGTCACAAAATCCATTGCGATGTTTTTCCATTTCCACACGGGTATAGGTAGACTTTGCAATTTTTTCGCCGAAAATCGACGCTCCGCTTTCACTTGTTGGCACGTGAGATACTGCGCTACGAACTCTCCTATATCTTTCTTCATGCCCGGCCACCAATAATGCAATTTCAGGTCTCAATATATTTTGGTGCCGCCCGGGTGAATGCTATAGGGAGATTGATGCGCTTCTTGCATAATCGCCCTCGGAAGATTGTCGTCCTTGGGCACGCACCAACGATCCCGATATCGTAGTGCGCTGTCAGTCCCAATGCCAAAATCATCGGCACTACCGCTCTCAACTTTGCCCCGCACCTTTTGGAAAAATTCATCCGATACTTGTAATCCTTTAATCTTCTCCAACAAGGTTGGTTGCACAACCAAGGTAGCAAGTGTTGCCGGCACTCCCGGCGCCACAACTTCTAGACCAAATCGCTGCATCTCCTTTTGCAAAGCCGGTTGAGGTGTAATTTTTGTCGCCAAATTCTCCGCCGACTTTCTACTTAGAGCATCGGCCACGACGTTCGCTTTTCCGGGGTGGTAGAGAATCGTGACATCATAATCTTTGAGCAACTCTAACCCCCGCCGCTGTCGCAAGTTTAGCTCCTTCTGGATGAATAAGTATTTGAGACTTTTATGATCGATGTAGATCTCACAATGTTTCCCATACAAGTAATGCCTCCACAATTTTAGCGTGAAAACAACCGCCGCTAGCTCAAGATCGTGAGTCGGGTAGTTCTTTTCATAACTCTTCAACTGGCGCGAAGCATAAGCTATGACTCGGCCGTTTTGCATTAAGACACACCCGAGACCGATGTATGAAGCATCACTGTATACGACATAACTCTCTCCCGGCGTCAGCAAAGCAAGCACCGGAGTAGATGTCAGTCTATTCTTTAGCTCCTCAAAGCTCCACTCACACTCGGGGCTCCAAACATATGCACCCCTTTGTGCGTAAGGCGCGTTAGTGGAGTTGTTATCTTAGCAAACCCCTCCACGAACCGCCGGCAGTAGCCCGCAAGTCCAAGAAAGCTACGAATTTTCGCCACACTTGTTGGGCCAGGCCAACTTTAATCGCTTCAACTTTCTTTGGGTCCACCGAGATGCCATCTCCGGATACAACGTGACCCAAGAAGGTAACCTCCGAAAGCCAAAACTCACATTTCTTTAGTTTTTCATAAAGCTTTTCCTTCCGGAGTATCTCCAATACGAGTCTTAGATGCTCCTCGTGTTCTTCTTCGGTCCGAGAATATACCAATACGTTGTCAATGAAAACCACGATGCACCAGTCCAATAGCGGACGGAAGACTCGATTCATTAGGTCCATAAATGCCGCCGGGGCATTAGTGAGCCCGAATGGTATGACTGTAAACTCATAATGGCCATACCGCGTACGGTACGCCGTTTTATGTACGTCTTTGGGTCGTATCTTCAACTGATGATACCCCGATTGAAGATCAAATTTTGAATTTACTCTTGACCCTTGCAACTGGTCGAATAAGTCATCAATTCTCGACAACGGATATTTGTTCTTGATCGTCACTCTATTCAACTCGCGATAGTCAACGCAGAGTCGAAGTGTGCCGTTCTTCTTCTTTACAAATAGCACCGGAGCTCCCCACGAGGACACCCTCGGCCGTACAAAGTCATTATCGAGCAAGTCTTGCAACTGGGCTTTCAACTCTTTTAGCTTCACCGGTGCCATTCTATACGGAGCCTTCGAAATTGGCGCCGCCCCGGGAATCAAGTCAATGACAAACTCGACTTTCCGATCCGGGGTCAATCCCGGTAACTCCACCTAAAATACATCTGGATGCTCACGTACAACCCGAATACTCTCCAGTTCTGGGTACTCCTTTCGGGAGTCTACGATGGTCGCCAAATAAGCCTTGCAACCTGTAATACACTGAACTTTTGCAAATTGCGAAGTTCGAGTGTGAGGAATGAGATGTGGATCTATCCTACATATTCTAAAAGGCTTGGACAAGTTTTTGTACAAGTTAGAGAATGATTGGATGGCCAAAAGCAAGAAAGTGTTTTGATCTGGCGAAATCAGTATTTTTCTGCTTGGTGTACCGGTACAGCCATCATTGTGTACCAGTACACAGTGGCAGAAACATGGCAGCAGGGTTAATTTGGTAAATTCACACCTTATGCTTATCTTCTTAACCCCTGCACGACTCCAGGAGCTCAGGGAAGGTTGCTGGAGCTCAGGGAAAGCCTCTTTCACCTTATCCACTCTCTCTCTCTAGGGTTTTTCTCTCTCTACATAGAAATCGACGATTTCGCTCGTTTTCGTCGCATCGCGTGTTCTTCGCTGGTTGCGACTGTCGCGGAGCTTACGTGGACGTGTGAGGGAGTGTTTTGGAAGGCTTTTTGCAGCTCTGAACCAGTAGGGTGGTGGTTGGAAGCTTGAGAAGGTAATCGACTCAATTATTCCTCAATCGATGCTCTAATAGTCGAGTCGGGTGCTGATTTTGGGTTTTTGTTGTTCCAGCTGAGAGAAAAGTGGATTTGCTGCTATAACAGGGTCAGATATCGTAGATTAACTCAGTTGGGATTGAGTTTATGGCTTAAGAAGGTAAACTACTTCCTTTCTTCATTGTTTGGGCACTAATTCAACGATAAAAGGCTGATTTTGGGGTCGCTGTTCGCAGCAGGTTTTCGAATTAAATTGAGCTTATTTGGTGACCTTGGGGATTGGTTTAGAAGGTGTTCTAACCTGAGGTAAGCAGGAATTTCAGTTCTAAAACTGATTTAGTAAGAATTTGACTATAATAGCTTATATGCAAGCATATTAAGGCCGTTTAGTGTTTGTTCGCAGCGAGAGTGCTACCGACCTTGGGATCACCTTCAGTTGGCATTGGAGAGCAATTAGAGGCTTAACTTGAGGTATTAAGCTAGCCCAAAACAGGGATTTAAGTTACTACTTCGTATTAAGTGCAAGAGTACCGAAATTGGACATTTTGGATGTATGTTTGATACGGTTTTGATGCATTATTTTCAGCAGGGCTGAGGCTTGATTGAGCTGAATTTCGGGACTCTTGTGGACTGATTTGAGCCTAGTAATAGGTTGGTTTGACCTAACCAGAGCAAGTGAAGCGCCCCTATGTTCTATATGTCACTATAGAATTGGTATAGTTGTGTGCTTTTGTGGTTGATATAGGACTTGAGTCTAGTCACTATACTATAGTGTCGATACATAATTGATTTGAGATCTCTATGAAGTAGAGAACATTTATGCATACAAGTCTTTATGTTCATGTTTAACTCGGTTGAATGACTAATGGACAAGTTATCATGTTCCGAGAAACTAGGGAACAATGACATTCTTATGACTTTATCGATTATAAAGTATAGAATAATGACATGCTTTGGGACTATAATAATAATGCCATGATAGTGGAAAAGTTTCTAATGCCATATGTAAATTAGCATTACTCTCACATGTTTATTAATCTAGTGGATACTAGCTATTGTCAATATTCGTTATATTGAAATTCCGATCAAAGGATCGAGAGTGAGAACATTACAAGTTAAATCGTGAGGATTTAAACAAGTTGGACTATCGACCTTGCTTGCTTGCCATCATGCTCATTCGCACATGCTTGTGAGGGTCGCTCTCTACAAGCCGGCACTCCGGAGTTGGCCTACGCGACAGTTGCTCGCCCGTGCGGGATTGGGTGCCGAAGTGGATTGCCGTGGGAAGTGTATACTACCACGAGGACATTAGGCGCAGCGCAAGCTGGACTACCTTGAGTAGGTCCTTATGAATAAAATGAAAGTACTAAATGACAAAGGACAGTAATGAATGCTCATCAGTTATAATGTACAGTATTTACTTACACATCTATATTTATGTTCATGTTTATAGTAGTTGCTATGCTTCTATCATTCAGTTGATTCATTACTGTTGATGCTATGATCACATGTTGTTTACATGTTCATTATTTGTTAACATTGGCTTATGAATTGTTAGCATTGAAAATATATCATGCAAATTACTGCTTTTATTTCCATTCTGTACATCTTGAGCCTAGTGGTGTAATTCGCCGAGGCTGGCGGCTTACCCACTGGAAACTATTGTTAATAGTTCTCACGCCCTTTTTTTTATGGTTGTTTTTACAGAGCCATCTACAGGAAAGGCTAGGGATCGTGGAAAGGGAGTCGCGTCTAGCTAGACATTGCTAGGAGCTTGCTAGTTGATCACCTTGCTACTCGGGCTACGGCCGAGGGTGATGTCCCAGTGTATAGAGTGACTACCATTGTATAAGTATTTTAAGTAGTCTATGATGTTTATTTATTGTTTGGATCCAGAGTTTATAGTTTTTTTTTTCTTCTCTATGATGTCGAGATTTTGGATTGGTTACTCTCCGTTCTTCTGTTGATCGTATTGTTGATTTATACTTCGCTCTGATATCAGGATAGGATTTTCTATATTTTCTTCCTATTGACTTGCTTCTTTGTAGACGCCTTATATACTGCAGGTGTATGGCGGGTCTGTGCACGTACCGGATGCACTTCCGCTGGTACCCGGGCATGACACAACCATCCCTAATCATTCTCTTCGCCCTCACCGTCGATATAGTCGCCGCGAAGCGTTTGCCTTTGCACGCCCGATACATTAACTCCTCTTGGTTAGGCTCACGGAACGTGATCACCCTTCTTTCGCAATCTATAACCGCGTAATACTTGAAGAGCCAATTGATCCCCAAGATTACCTCGAAGCCCCACATTTCCTTTAACACTAGAAGGTCGATCGGCATAATCTAATCACCTATCTGCACTGGGCAGTCCAAGAACTCATCGTGAACGTCGAATGAGTGCTCGGGAGTATTCACCGACCAATACTCCTCGCTATGAGTGATTTCTACGTTATGAGCTTGTGCAAATGATGCCAATATGAATGAATGAAATACACCCGTATCAAATATGGCCCTAGCTCTAGTGCCTCTGATAAGAATAATACCTGTCACGACGTCGTCAGGAACAATGATTGGTGGCTCCTCCACCTGAGTGGCAAATACCCGCCCACTAGGTACTCGAGAGGCCTCCGGCTGACGAGGCGCCGACGATCGTCCAGCAGATACGGCGGGTGGTAGTCCCGCCAGCTGCCGTGGGGTGTACTGAACTGAAGCTGATGACGGAGCCGGGGATGCGCCGCCCGGGCATTCCGAACTCATATGTCCAGCAGAGCCGCACCGATAACATCTCCCCTCGCATTGGGAATAGTCCCTGGGCCTATGATTCCCGCCGCAAATAACACACGGGAAGGAAGTCGCCTGGCTCTTGCCTTGTCACGCCCCGGGACCGGCGAAGGCCCTGCCGGTAGCGTGCCCAGACCCGCCATATGTCAACACATATAAGGCGTCTATAATAAAAGCGGAAGTAAAAGCAATAAATAGTACAAATAGAGCAGTAACAACTAGTGATATCAGAGCGAGCAATGTTCTATCATCTAAGCTAGAGTAGAGAAAGCATAACTAAACAATAAGAGTAAACATAAGGTAGTACAAATAACATCTCCTCAACAGGAATACAAGGATCCAAAAGAAAGGTGGTCTCTCTACAAATACGAGTACAACTCACAACCTCTCATAAAATAAAACTACGAAAGGTAGACCACCTATCAAATCGTCCTCAAAGGAAGCCAGCTCGAAGCAACTCCCTTCCCGCGGTCCCTAGCCTCTCCCGGTGTGAAAGGCTCTGAAAGAAAACACAAAACAGAGGGCGTGAGAACTATGATTTATAGTTCCCAGTGGGCAATTACTGACCTCAGCTCAGTGCACCACTAGGCCCTAAAAGAAAGGGTAAGTCTAACAATAATAGTAACGAGTAAATTGCATATTAGAAAGCATAATAATTAAGATGCTAAACTACGACTTGCAATTAAACATGGCATTCCTAATGCGACTTTATCTTGTCATGGATATATATGTTCACAAGTAATATCATGCTTTACTTTATACAGATATGAAAGTGATACTTTGTCATGACTACAATGCATGTAAGGGTGCAATAAACAACATCTCCTAGCATACTACATGTACGTATGAATACCCAAAAGTCCACAACTATGCTAGAAGTACGTCCAAGTAATTCTACTACTACTCTCTGACTAGTAGTGATCATAATAAACTCAACACCGGGTCGATTTCCATTTCCAATTAAGGACCAACCAAATGTAGTCCAGCTTGTGCCGCCTAAGTGCCATTCCATTTTAATATTATTTTTTTTATATTTATTAATTTATATATTTTTCAATTGTATGAAAAGTGGGTTATAAAGTGTATATTGAGTGCAGTGCCTATATATTCAATATTTCCTACAATAGAGTAACATAGAAGCGCCATAACTTGGTAATTTTTAAAAAAATTTCATTTACTTTTGTTCTTATTGCTTTTATTCTTTTAGAAAATTAATCCAAAACAATTTTAATTATTCCATAGATAAGAAGAGTGTCAGACCAAACTAAAAAAATTTTTTATTGGCCTCTATGATCTAGAATGATTAAAAATAATTTCAAGAATATAAATATTTATCCTGTGGAGTGGTGTGGAGTTGGCCAAAATAGCCTTGATTGGGGTTAAACTTCGGTAACAATTCCATACATGCGCCAATCATGTGCTCTGATTGTCATTGTGGGTTGGGGGTTTCCTTGTTACATTCAGTGTTGGAGATGTCTGTAAGTCTTTGCATTCATTACATCTTCTAGGGTTCTACATACATGTGTGTTTGTGGGTATTCTTGGTCTGTGCGCGAGTGGATAGTAAGGATTAGAGAGGCGAATATTGAAACTCTAAATTAAATCAATGTAAATATCCCTACTATGCAATGAATGGACTCTATTTATTACAGATTGTTGTCAACAAAGGTGTGTGAATAGGAGAGGTGAGAGGTGGAATACGATAATTCCGGGGATTGACCCCCACTTGGGGGGTGAGTGGGTATAGTAGTATGAGTAATATGGGAGTTACTCGGGGTCGAAGATGTGGGAACGAACGCGACATGCATCAGCAAAGTGGGTGCGGGGCCAAATTAGGCCGGGTGGGTATACATGGAAGTACTTTTAAAACGATGTTGTGGTAGTGTGTTTAAACGGAGTTGTGGAGGGTGAGGCCCGCCAATTGGGTTTCCACAGGTTTAATTCGTTGCCGGAGAGTGTTGTGAGAACTAAATTAGCAAATTGAGTGGTATAGAGAGTGTTAGGATGTGTGATGCACCCCAAGCAAAAGATAGTTGAATCAGCCTAGGGAGCTCACGTATTACCTGTACAAAGCGGGCATTGGAGTGTGTGGCATTAGGTGGACCTAGGGTTTCGGATGCTCGAGCGATGTGTGATGGTGTGTGAGGTGTGAATTGCCGGTTCTTGTGTTGAGGATGGATGTTGAAAAACTATAAAATCCAAGGGTTTAAGAGCCAAACCTTAGATTGCTTACATGCTAGAATTCACCTTAGCCCAAGTTCCACCAGGGAGGGTCCTCTTGTTGGAGGAAGCTCCTAGACCACCAAAGCACTAAAAATTCCCTCCTCAAGCATCTTCTTCTTTTTTTCCAAGCTCTATGGGAGTTAAGAAGAAGGAGGGAAATTGAGAGAGGTGAAAAAGTGTGTGTGGGAGAGAGGGCTGGATGGGCGGTCGAGGGTTATAAGGTGTTGGGACATTTGAACTTAGGCCACTCCACTTCTATTCTGTGCATGCCCAGCTGGGGTGGTTCGCAGTCGGGGACCGTCTCCCGACCAGTGACCCTTTCCGAAGTTTAGGTTTCCAGGACTTAGCTAAATTTCCAGGTTTTTGGCTGGGGGGCTGCGGGGGTGAAGAGGCGGTGTGTGTGTGAGGGGACGTCTCGCCGAGGGATCGGTCTCGGATGCAGGGACGGGGTTGGGGCCTAAAGATTTCTGGCAGGCTGACGTGTGTGACGGGGCGGCCGGTGTGTGGGGGACGGTCTCCCAATGAGCTCAAAAATCTGGGACAGTTAGCAGATGTTTAGATACTTTTCAATGTAGCGTGGCTAGCGGGTGTGCGGGACGTTGAGTGTGAGTGTTCCAAGTGATGAGTATGAGCAACTCAGTCCACTCCGCGTTTGCCGCTTGTTTTCGACGAATTGGCGACGATTTACGAGGATTGTGGTTATGTTACATTCTCCATCCCTTTAATTAGTTCTGGTCCGCAAAATACTATGTTTGAAAATCTAGATTCATTACCTCATTCAGTATTCGCGCGAAGAGGTGAGATACGGCTCCCTCAGTGTGTGGTGTGTCGAGTTCGTAGCGTCTTGTCATCATTTTTGCACAGAGAGTGTGTGTTGTGTGAGGCGGGATTTCGCGGGGTTTTCCGTAGTTGTCCTCACTTCTCGTTCTGGCCAACAGTAGCCGGAAAGGTGTGTGGTAGGTCATTATGCTGCGTGACGGGGTTATCGGAGTGTGTGACGGTGGATGAGAATATGGATTTTCTCGTGATCGTAAAATACTATGCGGGTGTGTGATAGATGGATTATAATCATGTACTCCCGCTTCGTGGAGTCTGATGGTAGTAAGCAACTTGTAGGCGCGTGCGAGGACTGGTGTGCGGAAGTTGGTGGGGGTGGGTATAGCGGGGACTTAGCTATCCTAGCGCGTAATACCGGAATACTTAATCCTGCGATCGTGGGGCGATACTTTTAGAAATACGGGTGTTTGGTGGGCGGGGGGGTCGTCCAGCCTGTGAACTCAGTATTCCTTTCGCCGGGGTTGTCGAGTGTGCTTGTGCCGTTTGATGTGTGCGGCAGAATGTGTGTGGGAGTGGGAGGAGTGTGTTGTGTGTGAGGTCCGGGTGTGCGAGTCTTTCGGCGCGAGTGAGGTGTGTGCAGGTGAGTGTGGCGGAGCGACATTTCTTCCATACTTAAGGGGGGCTCGCGAATTGGCGCTATGTAATGCTGTCGTGTGTATAGCTATTGTTGTTATGTCGTGAATTCCGTCATCGGTAAGATGATCTGGTGGTTGTATTTATAATCAAGCACAGCACGGTGTGTGTTGGCTCAGATTGTTGGTGTTGAATAGTCGCTTTGCGATTGGAGCGTGTGGGCGATGTGTGGTGGGATGCGTGTAAATTTGCAGTGCGCGGTGTGGGCCCAATGCATTTGTTAAGAGTCTTTCTAAAAATGAGATTGTGGGGCCTAGGGTCGCCGATCCGATAAATGAGGGATACCGAAGGGGCCCGGTGAAGTCTTCACGGCAGGCGGGTTGATGGACTTGAGTCTAGGGGTTTGTCTCGGTGCAAGTAGTGGGGACCGGCAAATAAGGGGGGATTGCGATGTTTGAGATCGGTCGCTGAGCATTAGCGACGCAAATCGCCGTCCATGTCTACCATTGTGTGATCTAGGGCAAATCCTGATCGACAAAATCCATTGCGATGTTTTTCCATTTCCACACGGGTATAGTAGACTTTGCAATTTTTTGCGCCGAAAATCGACGCTCCGACTTTCCTTGTTGGCACGTGAGATTTACTGGTACGAACTCTCCTATATCTTTCTTCATGCCGGCACCAATAATCGCAATTTCAGCATCTCAGTAATATTTTGGTGGCCGGGCTGTGATGCTAGGGAGCATTCGATGCGCTTCTTGCGATAATCGCCACCTCGGAGATTGTCGTCCTTTTGGAGCCACGCACCAACGACCCGATATGTAGTGCGCTGTCCCAGTCCCAAGGCCAAATCATCGGGCACTAACGCTCTCAAACTTGGGCCCGCACCTTTTGGAAAATTCATCCTGATACTTGTAAATCTTTAATCTTCTCAACAAGGTTTGGTTGCACAACCAAGTGCAAGTGGTTGCCGCGCACTCCCGGCGCCAAGACTTCTAGACAAATCGCTGCATCTCCTTTTGAAAAGGCGGTTGAGGTGTAATTTTTTGTCTGCCAATATCTCCGCGACATTTCTACTTACAGCATCGGCCACGACGTTTCGCTTTCCGCGGTGGCTAGAGAATCCGGTGAAATTTCATATCTTTGAGCAATCTAACCCCGCACTGGCGCAGTTTAGTCCTTCTGGATTGATAAGTATTTGGCTTTTATGGATCGATGTTAGATCTCACATGTTATCATAACGAAGTAATTGCCTCACAATTTTACGTGAAAACAACGCGCTTAGCTCAAGATCGTGAGGTCGGGTAGTTCTTTTATAATCTTCAACTGATTGCATGCGAGCATAAGTATGACTCGGGCGTTTTGCTTAAGCACACCCGAGACGATGTATGAAAGCATTCACTGTATTACGACATAACTCTCTCCGGCCTCAGCAAAGCAAGACCGGAGTAGAGATTGTAGTCTATTCTTTAGCTCGCTCAAAGCTCCTACTCAACTCGGTGGCTCAAACATATGCACCCCTTTGTGCGTTAAGGCGCAGTTAAGTGAGTTGTTATCTTAGCAAACCCTCCACTAGACGCCAGGCAGCTAGCCGCAAGTCCAAGAAAGCTACGAATTTTCGCCACACTTGTTGGGCCAGGCCAACTATTATCGCTTACTTTCTTTGTGGTCCACCGAGTATGCCATCTCGGATACAACGTGACCCAGAGTAACCTCGGAAGCCAAAACTCACATTTCTTTAGTTTTTCATAAAGCTTTTCCTTCCGAGTATCTCCAATACGAGTCTTAGATGCCTCCTCGTCGTTCTTCTGCGTGTCAGAGAATATACACAATACGGTTTGTTCAATGGAACCACGACTGCACGAAGTACAATAGCGGACGAGACTTCGGTTCATTAGGTCCATAAATGCCGCGGGCATTGAGTGAGCCGAAATTGGCTATGGATGGGTAACTCATAATGGCATACGCCGTGACGGTACGCCGTTTTATGTACGTCATTTGAGGTCGTATCTTTTCAACGGATGATACCCCGATTGAGAATCAAATTTTTGAATTTAGCCTCTTACCCTTGCCAACTGTCGAATAATGTCATCAATTCGACAACGGATATTTGTTCTGATCGTCGACTCTATTCAACTCGCGTTAGTCAGCAGAGTCGCAGCTTGGTGCCGTTCTTCTGTAATTCTTTAACAATAGCCGGAGCTCCCACAGAGGACACCCTCCCGGGCCTACAATCATTATCGGGCCAGTTTCCAACTGGACGCTTTCCAAACTCTTTTGCTTCACGGTGCAATTCTATCAACCGCAGCCCTTCGAAATTTTCGGTACCGCCCCGGGAACGGTCAATGTCCATGACAAACTCGACTTTCTCGATCGGGGTCAATCCCGGTAACTCGCACCTAAAATAACATCTGGATGCTCACACGTATCAACCCGAAGATACTCTCCCAGTTCTGCCGTGTACTCTTTCCGGACAGTCTCGATGGTCGCCCAAATCAAGCTTGCACCTGTAAATTACACTGAACTTTTGCAAATTGCGAAGTGTTCGGTGTGTCAGGAATGAGCCACTCGTGGATCTATCCTACGATTCTAGGCTTGGACAAGTTTTTGTACAAGTTATGAGAATGATTGGGATGGCCAAAAGCAAGAAAGGTTGTTTTTGAATCTGTCGCGAAAATCAGTAGTTTTTCTGCTTGGTGGTACCGGTGTCGCGCATCATTTGTGTACCAGATACACAGTGCAGAAACATGGCAAGCAGGGTTAATTTGGGTAAATTCCACACCTTATGTTATCTTCTTAACCCCCTGCACGACTCAGGCTAAGGGAAGGTTTGCTGTGGCGCTCTCAGGGAAAGCCTCTTTCACCTTATCACTCTCTCTCTCTAGGGTTTTTCTCTCTTTATCTAGAAATCGTACGATTTGCGCCGTTTGTCGCATGCGGTGGTTCTTCGCTGGTTGCGACTGTCGGGAGTTAGTGGACGTGTGGAGGAGTGTTTTTGAAGGTTTGTTTGCAGCTCTGAACGATAGGGTGGGGTGTGGTTGAAGCTTGAGAAGTGTAATCACTCAATTTTTATTCCCTCAATCGAGAAATGTCTAATAGTCGAGATGGGTGCTGAGATTTTGGGTTTTTTGTTCCAGCTGATGAGAAAAGTGGATTTTGCCATATAACAGGGTCAGATATCGTAGATTAATATCAGTTGGATTGATGTTTAGGCCTTAAGAATGGTAAATAATTCTTTCTTTCATTGTTGTGGGCACTAATTCAACGATAAAGGCTGAGTTTTTCGGGTCGCTGTTTCGCAGAGTTTTTCGAATTAAATTGAGCTTATTTGGTGACTTGGGGATTGGTTTAGAAGGTGTTCTTAACCTGAGGTAAGCAGGAATTTTCAGTCTAAAACTGAATTTATAAGAATTTGACTATATAGCTTATATGCAAGCATATTTAAGGCCGTTTAGTGTTTGTTCGCAGCGAGAGTTGCTACGACCTTGGGATACCTTCACGTTGGCATTGGAGAGCATTAGTAAGGCTACTTGAGGTATTAAGTAGCCACAAACAGGATTTAGTTATACTTCGTATAAGTGCAAGATACGAAATTGGACATTTTGGATCGTATGTTTGATACGGTTTTGAATGCATTATTTTCAGCAGGCTGGTAGGCTTGTTTGAGCTGAATTTCGGGACTCTTGTGGACTGGAGTTTGAGCCTCAGTAATAGGTTGGTTTGACCTAACGAGGAGGCAAGTGAAGCGCCCCCTTATGTTCTTATATGTCCTATAGATTTGGTATGTTGTGCTTCTTTGATGGTGTGATTAGGACTTGAGTCTAGTCACTATGACTATATGTCGATTACATAATTTGGATTTGAGATCTCTTGAAATAGAGACATTTATGCATACAGGAGTCTTTATGTTCATGTTTAATTCAGTTTGAATGACTATATGGACAAGTTATATGTTCCGGAGAACTAGGAACAATGACATTCTATGACATTTATTCGATTATAAAGTATAGTAATAATGACATGCTTGGACTATTAATAATAATTGCCAATGTCTGAAAATTTCTAATGCATTTGTATTATTAGCATTACTCTCACATGTTTATTATCTGTGTGATACTAGCTATTGGTCAATATTCGTTTTATATTGAAATTCGATAAAGGATGAGGAGTGAGAACATTAAGTTAAATCGTGAGGATTTAAACAGTTGGACTATCGACCTTGTTGCTTCCATCATGCTCGATTGACATGCTTGTGAGGGTCGGCTTTTTTCTTTTCTTTTAAAAAAAAAAAAAAGGGGGGGGCCCGGCACTCGAGTTGGCCTACGCGACAGTTGCTCGCCCGTGCGTGGGATTGGTGCGAAGTGGATTGCGGTGGAGTGTATATTACCACAGGACTTTAGGCGACAGCGCCTTACACTTGAAAGCTAGCTTACATCAATGGACTTTTATGATTGCATTTTCTTAACCATATGAAACTGATAGCAGCACATTTTTTTTCTATTATAATTACAATTTCTTAACCATTTGGAACTAATAGCAGTATTTTGTCCATTGCTTCTCTTTATGCAGCATATTCATATCACATTTTTGTTTCGACAATGATGCATAAAAAGGTAGTAGATGTAAATGGTAGGGAAGAATGGACCAATCCCACTGCAGCCACAGTTTTATTCTAAACCTTTTTACATCTGAGCCATCTGAAATCGAAATTGCCACTTCATAATCCAGCATTTTTAGATTGTGTAAATTAACATGCATATTAGAATGTTCATTCTTTCTAAAAATTGCTTTTTATTTTTTTGTTGGATTGTAGTGATGACTCAGTTAATCAATCGCCGAGTTTTTAGATCTCCAACTGTGGCGAATCTCATGGCATTCTTAGATGAAGAGGAAGATTATTGGGATGAGGTGCAAGTTATGTTTATCAACGAAGGTGTCTTTGAGTTTCAAAATACCTTGTATAAGAGACCATGTCACACTAGACCGTTCACTGGTCACCAACTAATTATGGACATATTGCGGGGGCATCCTGATAGAGGGTGTCAACATTTTCGAATGTCGAATACTACTTTTTTGAGACTTCGAGATGAATTGGTTGGGAAGGGGTTGATACAAGGTACTCGAAATCTTACTATCGATGAGCAGCTTGGCATATTTTTGTTTGGTGTAGGCCATGGTGTGACGAACAGAGTGTTGGCTGAAACATTTCAGCACTCAGGGGAGACTGTTAGTAGATATTTTAATAATGTGTTAAATGGTGTGGTCGAGCTTAGGCACGAATATATCCAGTTGCCAAGAAGTAATGTGGGAGTGCACCCAAAAATTAGAGACAATCCATTATTTCATCCATTTAAGGTGATTTGAATATGAACTTTTGCAATATTTGTTAATTAGTTATAATATTTTTCACTTATTTGATATCTTCATTATTAATCGCAGAATGCAATTGGTGCTATAGATGGGACGCATATACCGGTAGTCGTAAGAAAGAACAAGCAACCACGATATCATTGTCGTAAAGGATATACATCGCAAAATATGATGGTTGCGTGCTCGTTTGACCACCAGTTCTTATTCGTCTGTACCGGGTGGGAGGGATCGGCAGCTGATATGAGGGTGCTACGTTGGTGTTGTGAAAGTGGGGGTTTCATAGTTCCTGAAGGTAGAGTAATTTTTTAATTTCGTCATTTTCCATTGTGCTATTTTAAATTAACAGTTCGTTTTTTTATAGGAAAATTTTACTTGGTGGATTCTGGTTATGCAAACACTGATCGATTCCTCGCACCTTTTAGAGGAGAGCGCTACCACCTAAGCCAAATTGGTGGCAATGCAAGGGCGCGCACACATCGAGGGCCTCGAGATTTATACAATCATAGGCATGCCCAGCTTAGAAATGTTGTTGAGAAGGCTTTCGGCATCTTGAAGAAACGATTCAAGGTGCTTCGCCAAGCAACTCCTTTTCCGTACAAGGTACAATGTCGCATAGCCTTAGCATGCTGTGTAATCCACAACTTCATCAAGAGGCACCAAGGGAGCGATAGATATTTTAATATGCAAATGGAGCCAAATCCACATGACGACCAAGACGAGGATCCTATACGTATGGTTGGCATAGATGAATCCCGACGAGGCGACGCCCTTCGTACTATGATCACAGAGCAATTATGGAATAATAGATAGGATGCAATATCTTGGACTATATAATTTTAATATTTCATTTTATTAGAGGACATTTCCGTTCACATATTAGTATTTGGCTTTGATAGTCAATATGAAGCTAGAAACTATTGTTTACGTCTGTTTGTGTTTTTTTTTCTCAATGAACTTGTGTTGTTTATTATGTTTATATAATTTGTATGATCTTTTTTTTGAATGAACTTGTGTGTTGATTATGCTTACATAATTTGTATTAGCCATTAGGAGGTTAACCTATATATTGATGATAATTATCATTCAATAACGATGTGGAGTTTTTCTGCTATTTATGGCCCTACGACATTGTAGTTTTGAAACCACGTACAATTGGGGGCAACTAATCCCTCTTATGCAATTTGTGGACCTATATTAATGTAATTTTATTAGTTGTTCAATTTATAACAACAAATTTATTGTATTATAACCTTCATTACAAATTTAGCGTTAATGTAGTATCTAGACGACTAGAATTTTTGACAGAATATCTTTCCTACTGTAATGCAATGTTTAAACCTATATTTCATAAATGATTATTTAATTTTTTAAAATTAAAAAAATAATTATGTAGTATTGGGCCATCTATTAGTTAGTTTTGGCATTTATGTTGTCATGCTTATTTAATTTAGCACTCCATTTTATATATATTTTTTTATCATATTTATTAATTTAATAATTTTTCAAATTTTATGAAAATTATTATAAGTTATATTGTGCAGTGCCTATATATTCAATATTTCCTACATTAGAGTAACATAGAAGGGCCAACTTGGAATTTTTAAAAATTTCAATCTACTTTTGTTCTTATTCTTTCTATTCTCTAGAAAATAACCAAATAATATTTTAATTATTCCATAGAATAAGAAAGTGTCAGACCAAACAAAAAATTTCTTTTATTCCTCTATATCCTAGAATATAAAATAATTTCAAGAATATAAATATTTATCCCTCTGAATATTATTCTATTACCAAATATAGCCTAATAAAACAGTTGTAAAGGTTAATAGAACATTCTTAATTGTTTTATGGTTGTGAACACTCTTAACAGTTGTATATGTTATTTTTGCGATTAATAGATATTCTATTATGCATAGCATTTATATGTTTGCATTCAAAGAAATAAAAATTAAAACATGATAAGAGTGTTCTATTATATCATAATAGTGTCAAACTGTATATATTATGCATTCATAGGATGAACATAATTAATTTATTTTCTAATTACTTTTAAAATGAAGTTATGTGCTGACTTGTGGTTCATAAAATGCAGGTGAAAATATGATTTCCACCAGAGCGAAGTCGGGCAAGAAGGCCACTACAAGCGGTGAAGGCACATCTACGCATTCTACAGAGAAAATAAAAGAGAGGTCATCGAAAGCTAAAAGGCCGACCATGGAGCTTGTTGTGGGCAGATGTTACCCAGTTCGTCTGCACACCACAATGTGTGTTTCAGAGTTGCCGAAGACTGCAGGCAGAATTCAAACAGCTGGCCCAGCTTTACGTGATGTAATGTCCGATGAACAGATGGCACTCTTGAAGACCACGCCATTCTTTTCTTATCTCGACTTGCCTCCAATGAATCAAGATCTTTTGTTAGTTGATTCCCTCCTGAGTTTTTGGGACGAAGAGAGAAAATGTATTAGAATTGGAGAAACCTTTCTTCCCTTTAGTCTAGAGAAAATATCAATTTTGGTAGGGCTGCCAGCAGAGGGGGAACCAATAGAATGGCAGAACAAGAGTGTAATGTCGAGTACTGTTGATAAATACTTCAATGATGACTATCGGCATGCCGATAGGTCGAAATTAAGACATTTTGTACAGTATTGCTGGTCAGAATGGAGCGAAGATGGCAGCTGATTTTGTGCGTATATTTATATTATACGTATTTGCGACCGTCCTTTTCCCTACCAGCCACTATAATGTGCCGAAAGCACTATATAAACATATAGATGATGTACATAGAATAGGAAAATATGTCTGGAGTCATGCTGTATGTAATTATCTTGTAAGTTCGATCTCAAGAGCATCCCCACGTGTGAAGCATCGGAATAGCGGCCAAGAAAGACTTGATGGCTATATCGACGGGTGTACAATAGTATTTTTGGTAAGTAATATCATAAATTAGTATGTCAATAGAATTTCTTTTGCACATTTTTTTTATGATGATAATAATATTAATTCTTGATAAACTTACAGAGTTGGGCTTACGAGCATATATAGAATTAGGCTACTATACTATCTATAGTACTGGAGCTCCGGTACTATAGTCTTGTCTTCGATCTTATGGTGTTCAAATTAACGATCCACATCGTTAAATATGATCTAGGGTATATGAAGTTCTTAGAAATAAAATTTTAGTTTTTTTCGACATCGTTTACTTAGTAAATAAATTATGTCAAAATGGACAGTGGAAATTGAATATTTTTTAAAATTTGAGCATAGGACTTATAAATTCAAGATCAAGAATATTAACCTTAATCTAGATAGTTTAAAGTATTTTCTATCAAAATTTAAAGAAATTTAGATTCTTCCACTCTGTTAAACTCCAAACTCGCCATAGTAGCCATTAAAAATTGACAATTTTGAAAAGGTTTGATCATAAAGTAAACTATGTCGAAAAATATAAAATTTTATTTCTAAAAATTTTAAATAGCCTAGATCAGTTTTAACGGTGTGGATCATTGATTTGAATACTCTAAGATCGAAAACGGGACTATAGTACTGGAGCCCCGGTACTATAGATAGTATAGGAGACTAGCTCTATATATATATATATATCTATTAACCTAAATGAAACCATAATGTTTCTTGCCACGTGGCAAGAAATCCTTCATCCTCATAATAATAATAATAATATATAATATAATACAATAATTTATTAACTCCTCTCCTATATGATTTATTAATGTTTCATCAATTGATTTTATATTAACGTTTCATCTATTAATTTTATTTTTTTTGTAATAACTCTCTCTCCCCCATCCCTTCCCCTCCCCTTTCCTTCCCAACTATACGTTCTTGGCCGTATAGTATATGATTCATTAATATTTCATCAATTATTTGTATATTAATGTTTCATCAATTAATGATAATTATAATCGTAATTGATTACTAGACCAATTATTCGTAGCCACCGTTTCATTCTTTCATTTTGTTAATTTTTTTATAAAATTTTAAAATATATTTACCTAATATGTGAAATAATTAGATTTTAAATTTAGGCTCTTAGTATCAATCATTACAAGATTAATTCTATTTGAATATTCTCGCGTCGATCCTCCTCTACACATATCACCTTTGCAATCTCGATGACACCGATCCCATCCGTGAGTATTTTTTTTCAAATATAATAATTTTTTTATATAGATTTGAGTGATTTGGTGAGAATTAGTAATATTTTGAGGTTAATTAGAATTTTTTTGGTTCAATTTGAGCGATTTGGCATGAATAGATGACATTTTGAAATGCTATATGTTATAGAAATGCTATATGTTATTTGCACAATTATTATTCGTACTATATTACACATTCCAGACTAAATGAATGAATAATCTACATTGTATATATTAGTATATTTCTATATACTCTAATTAGGATTTATTTAAAATATTTTTTTTTCCTGTTGCATCGATTGCTATATAATTGTCTATATTGTACCCTTTTTGATATAGTAATATTTTATTTAGTTATATTAATATTTTATTATTTATAAATTTTTCACTTTAGCAGTAACTATCCGCTGCATCGCGCGGGTGCCTACACTAGTATATATATATAGAGTGAGGCTACTATGCTTCTGGAAGCACGGAGCCTTCCGTGCTTCCAGGTCGTTTTGATGTTGCGACTTTCGAATCGTCGATCGGCTCCGTTAAACTTGATCTAGAGTATTTGAAGTACCTAGAAAATAAATTTTATGATTTTTCGGTATCATTTGCCTAGTGATCGAAGGGACTCAAAATTAATAATTTTAATGGTCGTGATGAGCCGTTTGCAAGTTTAACAGTGTAGAAATATCCAAATCACTTGAAATTTTAATAGAAAATTTTTCTACTATATAAAAAAAGATCAATATCTTTGATCTAAAATTTTAATGTCATATTATCACGTTTTGTAAGATTTATATTTTTAGTCGTTGATTTTGAGCCCCTTAGTTCACTAGGCAAATGATATCGCAAAATTACAAAATTTATTTTCTAAGTACTTCAAATATTTTAAATCAAGTTTAACGGAGCCGATTGACGATTCGAAAGTCGCAACATCGAAAACGACCTAGAAGCATGGAAGGCTCCGTGCTTCCAGAAGCATAGTAGCCTCACTCTATATATATATATATATATATATATATATATATATATTTGAATAAGTTATTGAAAACTAAGTTATTCGGTATGAGTATTTTTTTTAAATGCTGAGTTTGCAATTTCATACTAAAAATTTTATCTATCAAATACTATATGAGGCCGTTTTGTCAGATGTATTTGTAAATACAGTGTAGTTGGATATGTATGTAGTTAAAAATATAGTAGTTATAATTACTTGTACATTATTTAGTTGGATGAATTAGAAAGCACAATGATTATAAATGATTCATTTACGTAATACGGTTGAGAAGTACAATTTACAAAATTTTATTTTTTTATATATGAGTAGTCACATTAATATAAATAGGAAAAAAATTATTTTTCGCTTAAAAGGTTACTACGAAAAGATAACATTACCGTTTATTTAAAATTACTTTCTCCATCCGTTGCAATTAGAGCTGCGGTCAATTTAGATTTAGTTTCAACTGTTGTAGGCGAGTCTCCTATGCAATTCCAACTGTAACACTTGAAATGAAATAAATCAAATCAGAATAAAAGATTTAGTTTATACGCAGATACCACTGCAGTAAAGTTTAACTATGCGCAACCAAAGCTATGTGAATGAGAATAAGATATATTTGTGAGACAAAAGATAATTTTATATAACATGTTTTCCCTTTGCAGGACCGTATTATTAATTAAAAGAATGGTAAATCTTTATCGTAAGAACACGGGGGGGGATTTATTCTTCTCGGATGACTCGGGTCGTTTTATTCCTCCTCCACGGATTGATGCCCAACGAATCATAAATCATAATCAAACCGAGAATATCGAATACGCTTTGTAATAATAATACTCGCCGGCAGGTTGATCAGTCGAGGGAAGAATTAGTTCCCTTTTTTCGTTCGTCTTCCGCTCCTCCCTTCCTGCGCTTCTTTCGACCGCCCGCCCGCCCGCCCGCCAGCCCGCGCGCCATCTCGCGAAATGGACGGCGCGACGGGCCCGGTCCACCTGCCGACGGTGCTGATCACGAACGACGACGGGATCGACGCCCCCGGCCTCCGCTTCCTCGCCGACCTCCTCGTCGCCGCCGGCCGCTACCGCGTCCTCGTCTGCGCCCCCGATTCGTCCGTCCTCCCTTCTTCCGTCTCCCCTCCCATCTATCTATCAGCTTAGTTTGTTTATTTCTCTTTTCCTTTCTTTTTTTCGGAGAGACAAAAATAGCATACATTTTTTCTTTAAAAAATAAATATAGCTGAAAATATTAAAGCAATTATATTTCAAACTTGGATATGCACTTTCGATACCAAATACCAATCATCAAACTTTTTGCCACTTGCGCTTTTGTTAAGACAAATTCCGAGCGATTTCCTGGTAAATCAATCTTAAAGTCTCCTCTGTTCCAAGAAGTTCTTAGTTTGATTCTGTATGTTTTTCCTTGATATCCACCATGCACGTGATTGCGAGTGTTAAAGATAAATTCTGAGCTGAGTTAAATCGATATTTTGGGTGGCACTCTTTTCCTCCTCATATAAGGAGGAATATGCTTTGTAGAGCAAAAACCAATCTGGAGGATCGACGATTACATTTATATTTCTTTTTGAAACTTTTTAAAGTTTATGCGATTAATGTCATGTTAGGTAAGTCTGAAACCTGAGAAATGACTAGTTCTCAGATGCGCCTGATATCTTCTTGCAAGAAGGTTTTATTTTAGATAAAAGTGTCGCCTCAATTATTGGCCACTTTGGAATATAGACCACTCTTTGTTTATTTGCTTGCTTCGATTTTGGTTATTATTGTCGATTGAATTGCAGTTTCTATTTAAACAACGGTGCTGTCAGCCACAAGCCTGCCGAATCTGTCGTTCTGTCAGCTCGAAAATGATAAGATCGTGATGTTTAACATAATTACCTTTATACTTGATGAAATCTCCAATTCAACTGGTGGAACCAACTCAAATTATCAATCAAAAGGGAAAAATAAAAAGTTCTAAGTGGGTCTATTTCAAATGGCTTATGGTTGAGGGGTTCTCGGTACATTTATGCCTTTATTGTGTTGTCCATTCAGTTAGTAGGCGATAGATGTCTATTGCCGAACTTAATAACTATATGTAAACAATTAGATCAGGAATTCCGTGCGCTACTTTAACTTGCTAAATATTATTTCTCAGTTTGTTCACAAATTGATTTTTTCTGTAAACAATGGTTCGGCTTCCTATTATTTTATTTTCAGGGACAAGTCGGGTGTCGGTCATGGTGTTACATGGCGTTATGCGCTTAGTGCCAAGCGCGTTGAAATTGAAGGGGCTACAGCTTTTGCAGTTTCAGGTTCATCTTGCAGTGTTTAATCATTATTATAGATTATCAGTGTCATATTTTTATAAGCACAGTTTAATTTGAAATTCTATTTGTAAGAAAATTTTCTTGGATTTATCTAATGATATATATTCAAATAAATTGAGCAAGCCAACCTCACAAATTTCCAATTTCAGGTGATTATGCCAGTTAAGTATCATTAATTTTACTGATATTTCGATTAAGGTTGGATGATCGACTGAATTCATATGGGCTTGAAGAAATACTAACTGGCTTGTTCTTGACCTGAAATACTTGGTATTCCTTTGGAGTTTATCTTTCTTTGGAAGTTCAATACACTTCTGGTTCTTCATGTGCTTACCTCCTTCTACTTGAAGTTTTGACTTGCTGAGTCTGCACATGAATAATTTGTTGGTAGTCAATCAAACAGGAAGAGATAATCCACTTGGCTGTGAGTGATTGCTGACTTGCCTCGCCGTTAAATGACTATTTTCGACATACTCCATTTAGACATAGCATTTTTAGTACTTAGGCAATTAAATTCCATAAAAAAATGTAAGATATTTCATGTTAGCCAATATCTTCTTGAAGTTTATTGAGGTTTCACAATTACTGATGGAAAAGACGAGAGTTTTGAATTCCTAATTTGAACCAGCTCATAGACATTCAAGAAAATTGGATATATTTGAATGTTCATTTCCCTAGAAAGGACTAGGCTGTCGTGTGATGATTGACTAAAGGAAGTTCCATTATGTAGCTAGGCCACTAAAACCATTTGGATGGAAATATCACATGCTTTATTGTCCGCTGCATGATTACCTTTCTCGCATCCTTTCTCTCCTTTGTGTGGGCATCAATGCATCATCATGTTTGAGGCATTGGTCCAAAGAGATTGTTGTCATGATAGGATATGCTTTGTAAAACTCAAATTCTTCATGAGCCTGCTTCTTAGATTTCCTCTTGCTACTCAAGATAATCCTGTTGGTACGTCATTCTTTTAGGTGTTATTTGTTAGTCAAAAAGTAGTAAGTCATTGCGAGATTAATCATAGCATAGATTTCCATAAACAGAGGGGATAATTCATGTCATCCTTTGAAGGTTGTTCACAGACTCTATTTTCTCCTTTCTGACAACTTTTGCTGCTCTACACTTGAGTGACATTTTGGACATTTTCTAGCCACCTATAACAAATCAGCGTATTCATATGACTTCCTCTTTATTAGGTCTGCATCTATATTTCTTTTTTTAATTTTGATTTGCTCACTTGTAACAATATTATTTTTCTCTTTTGTCTTCCTAAGATTGTCTACGCGACCGTTGTGATAGAAACATTGATGTTTTAGAACATAAATAATTTGCTATTCAAGCAGGTTGATTTATCAGTCTGTTTGTTGGTGAAAATAGAACTCATTCTTTTCTACAATATGAACATCTAGTTATTATTTATATTAAAAGTAAGTCAAAATAAATAATTTCATGAGATCTGTAAGAATGTGTGAATAGTGACAACTTGTCATTCATGTTTGACGCATCAATCCCCAAAAAAATATTTTTGAGTAAATTTTTGGGATTAGAATTATATGCTTTGATTGAGCGTAAATAGCAAGATTTTAAGTACCCGTCGGCACGGGCCGTATCCACCGTGCCGTACCGTACCAACAAGATAACGGCACGATACAGACCTCGTGCCGATGGCACAGCTCAAAACCCTCTATTCTTTAAATTAGTAAGTAATTTTCTCAATAAAGTGCAAAAGATGTGATAAAAACACATAATAAATAGTTAGAATATTTTGTTGCTAAAGAAAATAAATATTTCATGCTATTATGTGTCGGCACACAAGAATTTTTTTGACCGGCACGCATCGGCACGGCTCGGCATGTACCGTGCCGTACCGTGCCGGCAAGTTTCCAGCACGATCCCGTGGCACGGCATTTAAATCCTTGGTATATGGGATTACATTGGTCACCTTAACATGCTTGTTGACCGTAAAAAACCAATGTTTCAAAAGGTAGTATGCGGTATCCATATGGTTACCTAACGCATAACGCTTATGCGGTATCCGGACGCATATGTGGTCCATCGATTAAAATATTAATAAAATATATATAGGTGTAAAAAAATATAAAATACTTCCTAACAAAGCTAAATAACTAAACTAACAATTCAGAATTCACAAATTAAAATAATTAATTTTCAAGTAAATCACCTCATCACTAAACTATATTCTTAATTATTAAATAGAGAAATAAATAGAATTTTGATGTAAAATCATCACAAATGTCGAACCAAAATCAATGTTCTAAAAAGCGGTATGCTAAACTTTTATGAAAAATAATAATTTTTTCAATAAATTGTCATTCACATTATTTGAGGGGCCAACACTTAAAAAAAAACCAGTATAATAACATCTAACAACTACAAAATTATTCACACACACACATGTATATAAAGATGTCATTAGATAGATTAAGAATAATGCATACTAAATTAAGAAAAGAGAGACTTAGGTTATATATATGAAGAAAATTGCTTTTATATGCATTATTATTACTTAAACTTGTATGTTATATGTATATGTATAATTATTAATCAAACAATCCCATTCAATATTGTATTTCAATCCCATCTTAATACCGTATATTCGGCCGCCTATTGCATATGGGCCACATATGCTGTCTGATCGCATATTGCAACGGATATTATATATGCGACATGGTTTATGATCCGAACTGCATATGCGGCCACATGGACCGCTTTTTGGAACATTGAAAAATTTACTCCATTACTTCAAGATTAGATTCCTAATTTTCCTATCTCAAATAGATTAGTTGGTCAAAATTCTTGTTCTAGTTATACTTCTCTTATTTAGTTTTGCATGTTTATGATAATGTTATGTATTTATCTACATGCATCAACATGCATCATGCACCAAGTTCTTATTTCGATATGTTTTCATATATTTAGGAACTCCTGCCGACTGCGCTTCTCTGGGAATCTCTGGGAAACTCTTTCAGGGTGTGATTCCTGACCTGGTAAACTCTTGGTTGATAGACAAACATTCTCATTAATTCCATTAACATACTTTAGTGTGCAGAATATAATAGTCCTCCTTGTATGTTGATTCTAGTGTTAAGTTGATTGTGCTTTTAGGTTGAGATCAAGATAAAATTTATCCAAAAGCTGCATTATTTGTTTAGATGTCCTTGCAAATCACTAATTTAGTCTTTTCCTTGCTTCAGGTAATCAGTGGCATTAATGTTGGCAACAATTGTGGATATCACATGTTAGTTACTTCATTTTTAACCTTTATAAAGCACAATCTTTGTATTAGTAGAACGTGTATAACTCTTTTTCTGTTGTAGTAGGCAAGGATTTAAGAACCGTGGCATGGGGTTGTGCTGAAAATTTGCTAGCACGGTACAGCATTGTGCGTGCCATGCTGTGCTAATGTGTGACGGTCACAGAGAACATAGCTATGTGCCGACATACAATGGCATGAAATATTTATTTTCTTTAGGACCAATATGTTCTAATTAATTGTTATATATATTTATCAAAGATTTTGCACTTTATTAAGATAACTACTTGCTAATTTCAATGAAAAGAGGGTTTTGAGCCATGTCATTAGTAGGGGGGTCTTATTGTGCTAATATCTCGGCACGCTAAGCACGGTATGGCACAGTGAGCATGGCCCGTGTCAATGGGCACCTAAATCCTTGGTAATAGGAAATGATCTTCTTTGTCATTTAACAAAATCTTATATCAATTCTTGGTCATATGCTGAAATTTTCCTATATTAGATTTCTGCTTGTGGGATATTATGATTTATGAGCCATAGATGAACCAAGGGGATATGGTTCTTTAATTAGATGCAGGATAGTACATTCTTGCAGACAATCACTATTGTAGGCTGCTTGTTTTTCTTGTCTGGAGGATGATTTCTATCTTCTCATATATTGTAGAATTTTGGTCAACATCTTAATTGATTCATAAATGAAAGAATTGGATCCAAATAGCTGAACCCAAATGGATAAGACTAAGGCTTTATTTCAGTAGAGCCTCTAGTATCAAATGATACATCTTCTTTCTCTAGAGTCTTCTCGCTTCCAGCAAAATTTTGCTTGGTCATTCTTTGGTTGCTGAGCATAAACTGCAATCAACATGGAGATTCTTCTTTCTGGAATCTGGTCTTACAGGTATCAGATTGCTAGCTAATTGTATTGTTTCAATCTTTCCATGGAGCCTCCTCCACAGAGTGTTATGGGCAGAGCTAATAGTCAAAATGGTTTTGATGGTATGACTATAGTTTAAATCCATAATGTTTATAGTGCATTCACTTTGTTTCACCAAACTGAATCTTAATTGCAATTTCATTCGTCTTTCTCTTTCTTGTTGTTTTTTAGTTATGTTCTGCTCAGGCTTGACATAAACACTATGATTCTATTTATTCTTTAGGGCCTGTTTGGTCACTAGGCAAAACAATTGCATTGTCTAGAAAAATTTTTAGAGCGGCCTTGCTACAAAGTAGGATTTCTCAAGGAAGGAATACCTGATTTTCAAACTATTTGGGTCCTTAACAGATGATCTTTTCCTACATTTCTGGAATTTCAGATTCATATCCACGATCATAAACAAGTCATGAAAATTCTTATAGCTATCTGAGCGAAAATGTAGCGAACCAAAAGAGATATAGAGCGGAGATTCTTATAGTTTTCCGAGCAAAGGTGTAGGGAATCCAAAGAATAAAGGAGACAACTGATTATACATTAAAAACTATCTACTCAGAAGGGAATAGAGACTTAGGTTTCGAGGAGGCAATTGAACACCTAGCTTATTAATCTCCCAACTTTGGTGTTGGAATCTATTATCACTGTTATATTCTATATGAAATAGAACTTCATACATTGAATCACAGTTTATAGCTTATTATCTTTGTAAATAATCTTCAGCACTTACTTGGCTCCTTCACCCACTAGCCAACCGTTAAGGCCCCTTTTGGTTCGGGGATAAAGCAGGGATAACGAAAGTTATCTATGCTATTTTGCCAAATGGGACATTTTTTGGCCGGGATAAAATATCTCGGTCAAACCTTGCAATTACCGATTATCTCAGGATAGCTTGGGATAAACTATTCCACCCAAATGGTAGAATAGTGCAATTTCAAAGTTTAATTCCAAGCTTTATTAAGACTATAAATTGAGTAAAAATAATTTATGTAGATATAATATTTTACATGTTATAATAAATTATTTTTTTAAAAGTTATTAAGTGTACTATATTAATACATATTATTTGTACTTAAATATTATTATAAATATTAAATAAATATATGTATTTATATATTAATATAAATATTAAATAAATTATACTTAAATATTATAAGATATTATTTTATTAAATATTATAATAAATTATTTTTATAATAGAGTATGTCTCCTATGTTTTTGAAAGCACGAAGGTCTATGAGATATTTTATTCGACGATCGGCTTCGTTAGGCATGATCTACACTATTAGAACTATCTAGAAATTAAATTTTATAATTTTTCAACATTATTTGCCAAGCGATCAAAGGTCTCAAAAATGACTATTTAAATTTGCTGATGTGGCATGTTTGTAAATCAACAGTGTAGAACAATCCAAATTAGGTGAAATTTTAATAGAAAATTCTCCTTACCATCAAAAGTAAGATCAATACTTTCGATTTGAAATTTAACTCTTCTATCACCGTTTTTTATGAGATTTTTATTTTTAGCCGCTTATTTTGAGGTTACTCGTTCACTAGGTAAACGAAGTCAAAAAAATTATGAATTTTGGTTTTTAGATAGTTTTAATACTGTAAATCATGTCTAACGGAGCCAATCGCCAAATTAGATGTTCCGTCATTGAAAACAACTTGAAATCGCGGCGGCCTCCATACTTCGAAAGCGTAGTAGGCTAGCTCTTTATAACAAATTATTTTTATTAAATCACATTTTATATCAAATTCAAACATCACTTTTTTTCACTATTCTCCTTTATTCCAAAATTAACCAAATGAAATTTTAGTTACTCTTGTAAATGGCAGCATTAGAAATTAAACACAATTTTGCTTTTATTCCTGCTTATCCCAATGTTCATTATCCCAAACCAAATGTAGCCTAAAAGTATTAATCAGTAATTACACTTCCATATATTTGAGAGACATTAGCTAGGTACATTTGGAACAGTGAGATGATATTGAGTTTATTACCGGTATTTGTTGAAGAAATATGTAAATAACTTTTGCTTGTGCTGCCAGTTTTGTACATTATGGCTATATGTTGAAGAGATTGTAGGATTGATGAGCATTTGTTTTTCACTTAATGTGCAGTGTTTACTCGGGGACTGTTGCCGGTGCTAGGGAGGCCTTCTTGTATGGCATACCTTCTTTAGCTATATCATACAACTGGTAAGTGAGAAGCTTTTATTCCGTCTTTGTATATGATATTCTATCTTGCTATATGTGAAATATATAAAACAACCGTTGTACTCTAAAAGCTTAAGCTGATAGAGAACGGTATTTAACTATTTTTATATTTAATACTCCCCCTCACGTCTGGGCTCGAGACTTTTTGTAGGCCCATGATGTTGACTTAAATTAAATGGAAAGAAATTAATAGCGGTAGGAGTCTGGCGTGACTCGAACTCAAGACCTCCTGCTCTGATACCACGTGAAATATATAAAACAACCATTGTAATCTAAAAGTTTAAGCTAAAACGGCAATGACAATAAAATATGCTTCTTCTACTTTAGTGCTATCCTGAGTGTGAACTAAGAGTGAGATAGATTGAAAAGAGAGACGAGAGGAAATGTAGATATTTGATGGGTTTACAGACCAACCTCTTAGAGCCATCAAAATTTATTTCTACTTTTAGATTTATAAGCTTAAATGCACAAATTCTCCTTTACTTTTGATCCTTGGACGAGACTTAAATGTTGAGCTGAATGACTGGAAAGATTAGATAAAGTTTTGGGTAAGATGTTAACACTGTTAATGACATGCAAGGTGAATACTGGAGATAGATCAGATAAGATGCTAATAATTGATGAGCTAGTTACATATTGTTTCCCATCGTTTGATGATTTATTTCTTGTAAATTGTAGAAGGTAGTTTGTTGATCATTTCTTGTGCCTCTATTTGCTGCATGTCTTATTCTGTTGTACATTATGTTTCCAGGTCAAGAGGTGAGAGCACTGTTCAGGACCTAAAACTAGCCGCAGAGGTTTGCTTGCCTCTAATAAATGCTGTACTAATTGAGCTGAAAAACAAGACTTATCCTGAAGGATCATTCTTGAACATAGATATACCGACAGATGTTGCGCATCACAAGGTAACCTTAAATATCTGGCCTTTCTCAGCATAGCATGCTTAGTATATTTAATTTCAGTTTAGTACTATAGAACTATACTTGAGGGTTCTCTATTTGTTCTTTTTCATATTCAGATTAGTTCTTCAAAATAAATGCACCCTAACAAATGGCTTCTCACTAAACTACAAGTTTGTTGTAGCAAAATAGCGGTGGATTGAGGCAAGGATTGCCGTGCCAATTGGCTCCATCTAGCATGGCCAACACATCTTGATGCCGCTTGTGCTGAAAAGCCTGTGCTGCCCACACTGATCATGTTGACATATAAAATAAGATGTGTGCTGAGGCATGCTTGCATGTTGTGCTGCTTGGATAGCACACTGACAAGCCGCATGCCAGTGGTACAGCAATCTTTGGATTGAGAGTATAACACTTGATTATTTGATTGTAAAATGTCTATATATTATTGTGTAATTGTAGTTTCGTGTAATGATTTTCATATAAATAGGAATAAAATTTCAGTCAAAGCATTCAGATTAAGAAAGAAAATGTGTTGGATGCTTCTGAGAGTCTACTATGGATGGCACAAAAAATTAATTGTTAAATCATCTATTCTTGATTTTTTTTTTTAATTTTATTTCTTTTGGCTTAAGGTGACTAATTTCTATGAGTAGATGAAAAACTTGTGCAACATACAACTTGTTGAAAATATAGATGTGGATAAAACTACTGTTACAATGTTTAAAACAACCATCTTTATTTGTACTTACAAAGTTTGACTGCAAATTTCACACACATTTACAGGCACACAGACACACGCAGACATAACCATAATCCATAGCTACTATTCATTTCTATCTTCTTACGTTCACATCGAACTTCTCAAACTATTGAAGTTTGACATAGTGCTTTTAATCCTCATGCTAGTCAAGAATACTATAACGTAATATTAGTGAGGAGAGTTCCACTTGTCCTTAAACCTCATGACTTCTGTTAAAAGTTGGTTAAGAATGTCACTTTCCTGTGAAGTATCAAAATTTTCAATTGGTCCATGTTTGAAAACCTATATTAATTCATGCACCAAAGGTTCATTATTCTGTAGGATGTGAGACACCTTTTGGCAGTTTTTGTGGCTCTTCTTCATTGTTTTATACTTGCATGCGCTAATATCTCATGTAAGTAGTTGTGGGGGCTAGATTTGGTATAGATGTCAATGTTGTGCATTCAAATCCTGTAAGTGGAGTTCAACAATTATATTTTGCCATCTCATGGATTGCCATGACGACCGGTGCTGTCAGCTATTCTTAACCTAATATATTATATTTTTTTTCCCAGTTGTTCATTTGGATGTTGAGTTATTTGAATTGTAGTAAATTTTTTATGTTACTTCGTTAAGCTACTGCATTGTTTTATTTACTTTTTGGTACAATGAATCTGATAAGAGATTTTTTTGTGATTGTTAGCTACAAAAAAGTGTAACTATAATTGTTTCATTTCTTATACGTATGTGCCTGTAGGGATATAAGGTTACAAAACAAGGAAAATTTATGATCAGAATTGGATGGGAGCAAACAAATTTGAGCATGCCTGCAGTAGAAAGCTATCAGACGGCAAATATGGATATTGACAATGTCACGGACTCTGAAAAGAGTGCCTCTTCGTCTGCATTGGATGATCAACTACTGTTTAAAAAAGTGGTAGTGGCATCTCTTTTTTCACAGGCCAAGTGAAACTGAATAGACATAAAATACTTTCTTGCTTTAGTTGGAATCCTACCAGAGACATCAACTGATGTGTTGTTTATTGCACTTTCAACAGGTCGTAAAGCCAAGTAGTGAAGTGGAGGAGGAAGATGATACAGACCATAAAGCCCTCATGGAAGGATATGTCAGTTCATTTTCTACTCATCATGTTACTGTATTTATTATCTTTTTTTTTTTGTCCTTACTCTAATTGGGATGTTTTGTTTTTTGCTGCAGATCACAATCACTCCACTCGGCGCGCTATCCCGTACAGAGGTAGATGCTGTGCCTTATTTCGAAGGGTGGTTACACCGTCTAGCTGATTATGCGTCATCATCTTCTTTATAAAAGGGTGCGCTCCCTCCTTAAGAATAAGGTGAACTCTGTGGATGAATCTTTTCACTCTATCCTGGTGGTCAACCTTCTGAATTTAACTCTCCCTCCGAACTCTTCAGTGTCCTATTGCAACCATGCTGCGCCTTGACATCCTGGGTTTAAATCTGTGAAATAGCCACTACTAGTTTAGAAGGTATTTGTTTCAATGAAATGGCCGGGATTGACTAGAGTTTCATTACAATTCATGAGTTTTGCCGGTTGCTCTGGTGAACGTGGAGAAAGCAACAAAACTGGACTTACTCTGAAATCTTATCCCTTCGATGTCATGAAGTGTTTTTGTCCCCATTTGGTCTGTAGTCACACTAGACGGGAATTCTGAATAACTAAATTAACATTAGCTCCATTAAAGTTTACCCCTTGGATCTTACTGTAAATTCTGAGCGAACAACAACCAGGTGAAAATGGTATAGGCTTCTTCTATGTTGACTTCCTCCGGTTGCACAGAAACAAATGGCCCTCATAAGGTCGCATGCATGTAAACCCTTTGCAGACCTCGTAGTGGCAGGGGCCTTGTGCAGTCTAAGGGCCTCAACTAGATGCTATAACTAGGTTCACAAAGTTCCTTTAAATCTAATGTTACATATGAAGGACTTGTTTCGATCGGATATGACTATACTAGTATGCTAGTATGCTTTATAAGTAGTTGGCTATCTCTTGATAGTTTTTAAAGGCCACTTTTTTTTTTCGGTGCTTTTGACTTCTTATCTCCTTATTAAAGAAGTATGAAGATTGCCATTCTTGTTCTTGACACTATTTAGGAGGTACATACATATAACATCACTGACATGAATTACACTGTTACATATGATTTGTCTGATTTATAACGAGCTGTTTATAAGTCTGTATGAAATGATCTGCTCGGTTGGTGCTTACTAACAAGATTATGCTTACATAATATTCTCTTTACAGGAAGTTCCTTCCATACTTGAGCTGCCCTGCGAACATGTTTTCGCAAAGAAGGGGAAATCAATTACCTCATTTTTCTCAGAATCAACTGCTACCTGCGATTCGCTAAAGCGAACAATGCTTCAGACTCGTTCATCCAAGTGAACCGCTATTGTTGTGATTCAGAGCTATTGATTCTTCTTTACTAGTATTTTATCAAGCAATACGAACTTAAATGGCTGAGCCTCTCAATTGTCATCTACAATAACAGACATTTGCTTTAGTTCATTGATGAATCAATTTCTGCTTGTCTCGCATCGGTCGCTGCTGTATTGAGGAACTCGCGGGACAGTTCAACTGCGTGTGTGAATTACCCAACGCTCTGTATTTTGCGTGTATGCGATAGTGCTCAAGTAGGATTGTTTGGAGAAACCACAACAACTTTTTGTTAAATACAAAAGTTGGAGACCACTGCTGTGGAAGTTTATACCTTTAGGACAATCGGTTGTTTCACATGATATCAGAGCAAAAAATTTTGAGTTCAGAGTCTTATTAGGCACCTAATCTTAATTCCCATTTGATTCAAGTCCTTTCTTTGGACAAAAAGAATATGCCAATCCTTCTCAATTTATAAATCATTAGAACCTTCTAAACCCATATTCGAACCTCCTATGTAAAATAGTAACAAAATTATGAATCACCATTCTGTAGAGTTGAGCAATTTTTTTAAAATTAAAAAAAAAAAAAAAACTGAACCGAATCGAATTAGAAGCATGAGCTGAATTGACCAAACTGAAGTGGAATGGCGAGCATTGGTTGGTTTGATTTTTACAATTTTTTAAAAACCGAACCGAACCGTATTAGAAAAGCGTGAACTGAATTGAGCAAACTGAAATAGTTCCGACTTTTTGGTTCAGTTTATTCGGTTTCGATAAAATATTTTTGTTTGGTTTAATTTTTTTTAAACTACTAAAATTAAGATATTATTATAAGTAATTTTACGTTACAAGATAACAATCTTATAATAATAACAATAATTAATATCTCTAATTTTTTAATTATAACTTAAAATTAAAACTTATTTTTTAAATTTAGTACTAATATATAGAGTCCAAGTACTCATAAATTTTCTACATTAGATCTACCTTTTTGACCATTTCTAGTCAATAGATCATACTATTCGACCAACCACCCACCCCAGGGGACACTATCATCTTAAGCATACGTTTCTTAATATAAGGGTGGAAAACCTATAAGCACCAATGACTTGTATTTTTAAAAACACAGAAGCTCAATTCATAATATATATTAAATTACATGTCAAATCGAATTGAATCGCATTACTTAAAATAATCCCAATCAAATTTTACGTGAAACCAAATTGAGCTTACTCATTTCAGCGATAATTCAACTTGAATTGAACAATGCTCAACCCTATCATTCAAACTTAAATTGGCCACTATGTTACAACCACGTGATAACAAAAGTTCTCGATAGTTAGGTTATTAACGGAAATAAATTAACTATTTAACTAATAGATTTACAATCTTTAAACTAATTATATATATTTAGGCTAAACATTGTAAGTTATCTTGAAACAAAGGAGGACTAAACAAACCTTATATACCCGACCGTCCATAGAGTAAGTGGCAAAGGACTTGGTGGTTGGTAGCCGAGACCCAAGTTCGAATTTTAGTTGATTCACATTTCCAGCTAAGTTTATTTCTAAATGAAATAAACGAAGCGAATAGCATGCTACCTTTCTCTCCAAAAAAAAAAAAAACAAACCTAATATATATATTGAACAATCTCTATGATAAGATAGTCCCATAATCGTTTATGGTGCTTTGAGATTTGTACTAGTCCATCGTATCAATGGTCGGTGAGATTAACTCACCATAAAAACTGTCCCTGCAAACTAATTATTCATACAAAAAGTTTTTATTCTTTAATAAAGTTTTAGTAATTTACAATAAATCTATATATAGTTAGGGGTGGAAACGAGCCAAGCTCGAGCGAGCTTACCTCAGCTCAAATTCGACTTGAAATTAATTTCGAGCCTAAATTTAAGCTCAAGCTTGGTTTGAAATTAATTCGAGCCGAGCTTGAGCGAGCCTAATTTCGAGTCGAGCGAGCTCGAGCCCTAAACGAGCCGCTTGAAATTCTCAACATCATACGATCAATAGTTTAATTTGTATAGAACATTATCTATAATTTAATACAAAAATATGTCTAATAGTTCAAAGTACCAAATAATTATATGAAATATGGTATTATAATATAAAAAATAATAATTTATGAGTTGAATATCTAATCTTTTCAGCCTCACATGTCTTCTCTTCCGCCTTCAATCTCCATATTATTTATTTTTATTTATGCGGTCAAAAATAAATATTGGATTAAGCTATCCAATCATATATAACTAAAATTAAAATTTTATATAAATAATAATTTTTTACTTTAAAAATATTCTGTATATTTTCTCAAGCATACAATTAATAGTAAGGTAGGCAATGATGGACATATGCTGTTGCTTGGTAACTTGGAGAGCTTCCGGCTTAGCCACTAAAGGTGAGAGACAGAGAAAAAGAGAAAGAGAGAAACATATCGAAAATTTAGAGCTCCGTGAAAGAAAGAAAGAAAGAAAGAGAAGAAGTATAAATTTAGTGAAATTTTGCTCTTTATTTATTTGTCTATTGGGTTTGTTTTTATGGACCGACAACATTGGCCAAATTTTAACTAAACTCAGCTTATTCGCTCAGCCTATATATAATTAAAATATATTATATTTATATATTTTTAATATATATATATATATATATATATATATATATATATATATATATAGAGCAGGGCTGCTGTGCTCTCAGGAGCACGTTGGCCTCCGTGCTCCTGAGCCGTTTTCGATGATGGAGTTTCCGAATCGACGATCGGCTCCATTCAACTTGATCTAGCATATTTGAAGTTTCTAGAAAATAATTTTTACGATTTTTTGATATCATTTACCTAGCAATCGAAAGAATTCAAAATCAATAATTTTTAACGGCTGAAAATAAAAATTTTATAAAAAGTGTTGATATAGCACTAAAATTTTCGATCAGAAATATTGATCTTGTTATAGATAGTATAAAAAATTTTGTATCAAAATTTCATCTGATTTGAATACTTCTACATCGTTAAACTTGAAAACAGTAGATATTAACCATTAAAAATTATGGATTTTGAATCCTTTCGATCACTAGGTAAATGATATCAAAAAATCGCAAAAATTATTTTCTAGAAACTTCAAATGCGCTAGATAATCTTAACGGATAGCCGATCAGTCGATCTCAAAAATTCTATCATTGAAAATGGCTCAGGAGCACAGAGGCCTCCGTGCTCGCCGAGAGCACAGCAGCCCCGCTCTATATATATATATATATATATATATATATATATAATATATATATATATAATATTATAAGTGTAGAACTATTATGCTATCAAATATAGAGGATTTGATGCTTCCGAATTTTTGACCCTTTGATTAAGAATTGTACGGTTGGGATGATTGCGGTCCCTAAGAGTTAAATAATACCCTTGGTGAGTCGTCCTAACAAGGTAATAATAATATTAATCCAAAGGT
>NC_033627.1:5849543-5912077 GCF_001540865.1 Ananas comosus
TTATATTATTAGTTATTAACATTTTAATAAAATTTTATTTCCTACAACAGAATTAGATTATAGCAACATATGTTTGGAACACATTTGTATAAGTGTCGCATTTATGCCAAAACTTAAAAAAAAAACCTACTAATGCCTAAATATAAAGTCAAATCCAACTAAAAATAAAAGGGTACTCTACTCAACCCATTTCATCCAGCCCATTCGGCCTGATTACAAACAGAAAAGAAAAAAAAAAAGAAAAAGAAAAAAATAATCGATTACCATTTCCCCTTCTCCCCTCACTCAATCGATTGAAATTCTAGACGAAAATCTTTTCCTCTCATCCTCCTCCGCCACTGCAGCCAACAAGGTAGAGTTCCGACGGTTGCTGGATGCTTAAATAAATGTTGGTAAATTAGCAGCACTTTTTTATATTATAGCGACACTCTTTAACTGTCACTATATATCTAGCGACCCCACATATAGCAACACTTTTTAAAGTGTCGGTAATTTAGCCAACAGCATTTTTTTTTATCTATACCGACATTTAAAAGTGTCACTATAGACCGTTTTTATTGTAGTGTTTAGGTCACCAAATTTTCATGTCTTTCATTCGAGTGAGTGTGCTTGAACTTCAGTTTTCGATTCAATTAGGTCGCTGAATTTTAATTTCATTATTTTTTTGGTAAAGCTAATTCCAATAATACTCAAATTAAATATTATTTTATTTCAAAATTATAATTATTCAACTATTAAATCATCTTAAAAAGGTGATTTGATAATTGAATTAGCACTTAGATCATTTCTATGCGGTAAATTAATAGTCATATCCTTCTTGGAATGTGATGTAGTACCTAAATTAGTTGTTACATTACCATTTTATTTAAAAATTGTAAAAAAATAAACAACAACAATAAAGTAGCCTAAACGAAATAAATAGAATAATTTAGTGACCAAATTAAAAAATAATAATAAAAGTTCACTAAAAGTTTTGTCACTAGTGGAGGTGTAATATATTCTTTAAATTGCACTTTTTTTTTTATTTTGTATTTTTTTTGGAGGGAAATGGTCGGTTGGAGGGAAAGGTTCGGTTGAGCCCGTTACCATCTTTCTATCAAGCGGTTGAGATATCAAAACATATTATTATATTATACTTCATTGCAAATGCTAATTTTTTGTTTTTTTAATTTATTTTTTGGATGTATATATGTGAGAGATTATAATTAGCGTATTAGAGAGAGATTAATTATTTGATTGGAGTATTGGAAAAAATCCATGAAAAGCGATAGGTTGGTGGTAGGATATGTGGACATTAACACAGGGTATTGTTTTGTAAGGAGAGGTTCTAGCTAGTTTAACTTGTTATCATTGTTGTGATTGTGTCAAGGAATATTCTCTAGCAGATGAAGTGAGATTTGAATTCGAATTCCATCGCAGAAAGAGAATGATATAAACAAATTATTTTTACCAACAATACTATTACACGTATCTGAATTAGGCTCTCTTGAGGATAAGAGAAAATGCTATTTCTACACTCAAATAAAGTTTACGTCCCACTCATTTAAGGGATTTAGATTGTTTTTTTTTTTTGGTTTTTTAGTATTTTAAAGAAAGAGATAGATAAGACCAATGTGAAAAAATTGGCCGTTGGATGGAAAGTACTAAATTTATACCTACTTTTTGGATATACAAGCAGCATTGCCGTTGGGAATGATCACATAATTTTACTTGATCATTGTGGTTGTATTGTAAGTTATTGGTATCGAATTTTTTCTTGAACAGAAGCACTACTATATTTTGTCTCCGCGAGTCATTTAGATAACCTTTGTAGCGATGGACGGTATTTTATACATTTATTGGGTTTGGTTTACTAGTAATGTAGTTCAGCTCAACTATCGCCAAAATTGAGAACTGAAAGAGTAAATAAAATATACTGACAAAATGTCTAACTGGTTTATATGTAATAGTCATTAGATGATGATCATCTAATAACTAAACTGTTAAACGCCAATATGTTTAGATCATAGATTAATAAATTAATTCACCCTATATTCTACAGTAAAAAAAGAAAAATAAGATTAGCGAATAAATTTAGTCATACTTTTATTCTTTGCACAACCATTAGGCCAGCTAAATTTTCTAAAAACCGAATTATTTCAGTTCAGTTTGATTCTTTCATATATGTACACCATTCGCTTTGATTGATCAATTTAAGAAGGATCGATACATCTAAAATCGAGCCAAATCAAGCCGAGTCACAAATAAATCGTAGTAAAACTAACTAATTTTGATGAGATTAGGTGCCGACACTGCTACATTGCTGATCATTGCTCTCATAAATTAAATTGTGCACATTTTTTTTGGTCTTTTTCTCAAATTTTAAGAAATCGACAAAGTTTTTGACTTATTGTTGAAAAATCTCAAACCGAGTGTCTTGTTTCATTTCACCTGCATTTTGGCAGTGTAAAAAATGTTGTGAGTAGAATCCCCTCCTTATGCATCACGTGTTAGTTCCCATGCCAAGGAAAAATAATTTATATACACTTTCATATGCATCACGCGTTTGGTAAAACGTTCCAAAGTTTTATCTTTTCCCTAGCTAGATGAAAGATTCTATTGTTTGAGATTGTTCGGAATGTCGTTGTAGGATAGACTTACAGCGAAAGAAGCATAAGATCGTAAGATGAGATCGTCTTTTTTTTCTCTTAATTGCTTAGTTATATTGCAGATCGGAGCGCTTCTATTAGAGTTCATGCTGTTGGAAAAACTCAAAATTTTCTAATATATATTTTATTTATTTATATTTATATATTTATTATTTAGAGCCGTTTGGAATCCGAGAGTGGCGCGGACGTTACGCGCCATAGTGCGCGTCGTCAGGCGTGAAAGCGCTCGAAGGCCTACTTTCCGGAGCCGAACGTTGGAGTCCATCTCGTACTCGCCTTATACATATAAATGTTGTCCTAGCCTTCACCTTTACACAAGGGAATTAAAAAGGACAAAAGAGCTCACAAAAAGAGCTACTAATTAATTATTTTGAGAGTTGATTTAATTTAATTTTTATTTATTTTATTTGATCATTTTATCGCCGGGTGTTGAAAGAAGCTTCGTCAACCTCGTTCACGATCGTGCTCGCAGGAGGAGGAATTCCGATCGTACCTTGGGGTGTTGTTCCCGGTTAATCCCGCACGTAAGGACGGGAATACGCCTTAGGGCAGTGCCTCGCACACTTCCGGATCAATTAAATATTTATTTGGATTTAGCGATCATCTGTAAGTTGATTTATTTATTTTCATAATAAAATTTAGTTAGATTTAAATCACAATTAGATTTCTATGCGGCATTTGTTCCAGCAATCTAAGGCGTATTCCAATCTGATTGTTGTTAAATCTGACTGTGCTAATCCATTAAAATCTATACATATATACATTGTAGATAATTTGTTTGATAGCTTGCTTGTATAATTGACATATAATATTAATTTAAATTGGGATTAGCATTTTCAAATTTTAATTGCATATAGTTTGCTTGTAATTTTTTATTTGTCTTCTACTGTTATTTAGAATTAAAAAAAAAAATGTTACAGTATTTTTTTTATATCTCTTGTGTACGGAGGTTGGTTTGAATCTTGCTACAGTAAATTATTTTTAAGTGTATAGCTTTTTAAAGGTTAATTTATGTACATACTATTTTCAAATATATATATATATATATATATATATATATATATATATATATATATATATATTACTGTTTTGATAATAAAAAAAAAAGGAAAGGAGGTTTTTGTTACAGTAAAACAATTTTAGCGTGTACGGATTTTCTTAAAGCTTAATTTTATATACATATTATTTTTCAAGAAAAAAAAAAGGAAAAAATTCTGCTGCAAAATTAATTTTAAACAATTTTGCTCTAAGTGGGATTTCAACCCATAGTTTCTAAAAGCACGGTTTTTGAGCGAGATCACCTAACAAGCAGCACTAATACTATTGTATTGTTTTATTGTTGCTGTCATTGTAAACTCTGTTTGTTGGATTTAATATCACAACTATCTAACTTCTCAGCACGACTGAATATACAACATCTAGCACATATTTATTGTGATAATTTTGCTGATTGTATTTAATATTTTTATACATTGCTTGCAATATATTGTTTGCAAACAAATTACCTAATTAAAATCAATATTTTAAAATTGTTTCTGCAATCTATTTGTTGTTGAACCGAATTTTGTTAAATATGATTAAATTTTATAATTTTTTAATTTTTAGTATATCTCTGTAATTGTGGGGGAAGTTCTTTTATCAGTTTGATAAATTTTGATATTATACTTACCCTCGTGATTTTATTTTGTTTATCTTAATGTTTAGCTTGTAAATGATATTAGTAAATTCTAAAGTTAACTGACATATTAAATTGAAATAGAAGCATGTTAGATGACTAACCTCTCATGACATTATAATTTCAGTTTTGTCAGATTTGATCAGAAATTTTGTAGATTACTTAATGAAAGGCCTGAACAGGACTAAGCTCTAGAATCATCGAGGGGGATGGGACTTGCCCATAATGGGCCTTCCTGCAGTGGGAACCCAACCTTTGTGATAGGAGATCCCTTGAAGAAGGTTCAATGTGGTAAAAACAAGCTGTCAGGTTGGCCAAAGAGCACTTTCTACAAATTTTATATAGGAGCTTTAGCTCCAATCCCATCCCTATGGTGAGTAGTGCTCTGTGTAGTGGATTAGGTTGAGCTGATAGCTCTTAATGGGATCCAAGACGGTAATTTTCGCGAGATGTGACTCTACACACATCTCTGGAGGAAACCACCTATATAAGAGTATCCGTATGTGGCCGCGGCTATATGAATGGGCTATACATAGAAACTCTTATGAAAAATCAAGGTACTGTGCATGGCCATTAACGCACAGACCCGCGACGGAGAATTCTGTACTGTGTGTGTGATAGTTGAAGTCAGGGACAAAGGAACGTAGTTCAAGACCTGGTTCACTCTAATTCTTTCTGATGGAAACTATTTACACTAAGTAAGGTTAAGTTTCTTAAAGACATCTTACCTATTGCATAGTATAAACACCCGGTGATCTATTCTTTAATTTGTTTTCGAGTATAATTCTTATTTTGAAAATTTTAAATTTTGTGGGGGATTATTGAAAAAACTCAAAATTTTCTAATATATATTTTTATTTATTTATATTTATATATTTATTATTTAGAGCCGTTTGGAATCCGAGAGTGGCGCGGACGTTACGCACCATAGTGCGCGTCGTCAAGCATGAAAGCGCTCGAAGGCGTACTTTCCGGAGCCGAATGTTGGAGTCCATCTCGTACTCACCTTATACATATAGATGTTGTCCTTCACCTTTACACAAGGGAATTAAAAAGGACAAAAGAGCTCACAGAGAGAGCTACTAATTAATTATTTTGAGAGTTGATTTAATTTAATTTTTATTCATTTTATTTGATCATTTTATCGCCGGGTGTTGAAAGAAGCTTCGTCAACCTCGTTCACGATCGTGCTCGCAGGAGGAGGAATTCCGGTCGTACCATGGGGTGTTGTTCCCGGTTAATCCCGCACGTAAGGACGGGAATACACCTTAGGGCAGTGTCTCGCACGCTTCCGGATCAATTAAGTATTTATTTGGATTTAGCGATAATCTGTAAGTTGATTTATTTATTTTCATAATAAAATTTAGTTAGATTTAAATCACAATTAGATTTCTGTGCGGCATTTGTTCCAACACATGCTACAGTACTGCCGCTAAAAAACTTTTCGTTCCACATATTAAAAGAAGAAAAGAGGAGAAGGAGAATTGAGAAGTAGGAATCGGAGATGGAAAATTACCGTAACTTCCCATATTATACGAAGGGATGGGGACGGTTTTTTTTTTTTTTTGGTCAAAAGAGTCAACAGGCTAATTTATTAAAAGCAAAAACGGATTACACTTTGCGTAAAAAGACTCTACCTGCAAAGTCTTCAAAAAGTATCCTAACGAAGTCTATGGAAAGGTCACTGGTAGGATCAAAAACCAGTTTACTTTCTGAATTAAGCGCATGACATACTAAATAATCAGCGGCCCTATTAGCTTCACGATATATTTTAACAAAAATGCACTGCTGTAAATGCTTCGCTAGAGATGCGCATCGGTCAATGATATTTTGGAGTCGCCAAGGAGGTTTAATCTGTGACCTAACATAAGAGAACAAGTTTTGAGAGTCTATTTCAACTATAGTTTTAGAGATTCCATGCTTGATCGCCTCCCTCAACGCCTCGAGCAGTACGATAGCCTCGGCATGTAAGGCCGATGTAGCCATGAATTAGGCTGCCCCTGCCTAGAATAAATTTTCCGTGTCAATACGAATAATAAAACCCCAACCTCCCTTTGAGATTCGCATGTTAAAAGCACCATCTGAATTTATTTTGAAACATCCAGGAGGTGGAGGGTTCCATTGAACAATGGTTTCCACATCCATTGTAGACTGTTTAGCAAACTTGTTAGTTGGCTTGGTAGTTGATGGTTTTCGTAACCATTACCTCTCACTCACATTCTCGTTCAAACAAATGCTCTATTCGGCTAATGTGTTAATTTGGGTCGACCTCTTATTGGTGTCCTACCCGAAAATATTAATTAACAGCCACAAATGCAATAGTATCTGAGTTGCAGTGATAGTGGTCTCCTAAGGTTCTGTGGTGATTCCTTTAAGGTTTAGTGAGTAGTTTGTAAAATAGTATGATTTACGAGATGGAATTAATTAATCAAAGCATAGATTTAATGGTTAAAAGCTAGATAGCACCAAGTACTTGATACTATTAATAATATCTCAAACGGACTCAAAACAATCATCCCTCAAGATCATGTTATATATAGAAATAATTCAGAACACCAAAGAAAAGAAAGATCTTGAATGATTTTTCCTAGCAGGTCAAAATTCATGACGAATGATTTATTCTCTGTTCGGTATCAAAACAAAATGAAATTGATTTGATTTTCAGCTCAATGAATTTAAAAGAACTAGATTTAAAGTTGAACTCTTTCGTTCGATCGAAATGAATAGAATGGACTTGAATTTTTTTTATTATTCACTTTTTCTCGCGTATTCGTTTGCTGACTAATTAATTAATGCAGAAGGTGGAAAGGATAATTTTGAATAGATAAATTTTCTTTTATGTTTAGAAAATACAAATCATCACAAATCCGATCGACATCAAATCATTAAATTTGCTTATACTCCTAGAAATCCTTCTAAATCAGTACGTACAAATCAGTTGAAATCACAATCGCTAATAATTTCAAACGGGCGGAGATTTAACAAATTGAAATTTATAATTCAGTCCAAATTAATCAGCAATCTTGAGGATGCTAATCCATAATATTGGTGATAATCGACGAAAACGATAATATTATATAAGGAAAATAATATGTGCAACTTTATTAGATAGGTTGAAACGTTTGTAAAAATTTAAAATTTTCAATAAAATAAATTAGAGTTTAGGGTGCCAAAAAGCAATATCTCTCATTATATATATATATATATATATATATATATATATATATATAGCAACCATGCACCAGTGCAATTTTTTCTAGGTTCTAAATCAATTTACATAGTACATCACCTTGCCCGCGAGTTAAAAAATACTTATCACCTATTTGCTTTTATTTATAATGATCGGGACATTTAGTCTTCATATCGAGGGAATTAGCTAGCTCGTTCCGTAAAGTTAAATATTTAATTATGTAGTGTACATGCATTTGATAAATTAATAATACGTAAAAGTTGATTATATTTCACACGCCATTTCGGCGAGCATGTTTTCGTAAATACTATTGAGCCGAAAGAATAAAGCATATAAACAATACTTTTTTGTTATTATGATGAAAAAATAGAAATTATATTTTAAGTAAATTAGTACGGTCTTAACGATATTGTGTCACAAATAAAATATTTTTTTTATCGTACATTTTTACAGTACGTAACACATTTTATCTATAATCACATATCATGCGTAATTCTTTTCATCTATCATTACAAATCAATTAGCACGTAACATAAATGTTCCAAACACTGAATAACATTGATGAGATATACCGACCGTCTCTAATGCAAGTAACAAAAGGCTTAGTGATTGATACCCAAAATCTCAAATTCGAATCCTAACTGATTTACATTTCCAGCTAAGTTTATTTCTAAATAAAATAAAGGAAGCGAATAGCATATATACTATCTATCTCTTTCAAAAAAAAGAAAAAAGAAAAAGATTTATGAGGTATACTTCTTGAAACCCTTTTGCATGAATGAGATGAATCTTTCAAACTAATGGACAATTCAGGCTTAATGCGGAGAGAAAATTTTTTATAATTATTTATATAATTTTAAATTTTATATGTACAATTGATGGTTACTTTTATAGAAGGGTTAATTGCATACAGCTCCTCGTAAACATATCGAATAGTAAATATATCCCTACAAATTTCAACTTTTCGTATTTATTTTTGCCTAACATTTTTAAATATATCCCTGCTATTAGGAGCCATTAGAAAAATATAATTAACCATAGTAAAATATATAATCCTAGTTAGTGAATGAGGTAAATTAAATTTTTTACTTTTTTTATATTATCTGTGACGAAAGGAAGAAAATGACCATTAAAGATTTTTAGAATGATATTTCTGTATAATTCTAATAGTTGGAACTTCTGGAGGGGTATATTTGTGATGACAAAAGTATCATTTCACTTATGTTCTGTTAACAAATAAATAATATTCTAACTGTGATAAATTAGAGAGACAAATATAAATATCATCAGTGGACTTTGCAGGGGTAAATTAAAAAATTAAACTTTACAGTAATATATTTACTATTCAATATATTTACAGGGAGCCGTATGAAATTAATCCATTATAGAATTGTGTTAGATAGAAAATCTATATTTTATGTGTTACATATATGTGCAAATGTCTAATTTTTATGATAAGGGGATGGGTTTGCAATAAATTATTCTATAGGGTACAAGAACGCAAAAGTTACCAAGAGGGTGAAATGGTCAATATATAATATCAAAATTCCAAATAGGGTCATTGCAGTAATTTCACTTTATGCGCTTTATGCAAGTATCGTTGAATTCGTGCTTCGCATTCAAGTTTAAACGGCTCAAGAACACAGAAACATGATTTAGGACATTATTCAAACTTTTAGATACTAAATTTTATAATTTTTCAGTATTATTTGCTTAGGGTGGCTGTTTGGTTGCTTGAAAAAATAAACAAAATTTTTTGAAAAAAAAATTTCTATGAAAAATCCTTATTTCAATTTTTCATTTGTGTAGTTTCACGAAAAATTAGCATTTTTTTGGAAAGTTTTTTTTTTTTTTCAAATTTCATAGAAAACTCACTTTTTTTACTTTTCTAGAAAAATTTAAAAAATAAAAATATTAATTTGCTATAAAATTTGGAAAAAAAAAGCTTTCCAAAAAAATAATATTTCTTGAAACTAAACGACTGAAAACTAAAACAGAGGTTTTCGTAAAAAGCTTTTTTCTCAGAAAAATACTTTTTCACACTTTTCCGAAGAACCAAACGCCCTCTCAGTCTTGAAACCAAACAACTGTAAACTAAAAAAAAGATTTTTCATGAAAAATAATTTTCTCAATTTTTTATTTTCACACTCTTCCGAAGAACCAAACACCCCCTTAGTGATCAAAGGCGTCAAAGTGAAAATTTTGACGGTCTATATAAAATATTTTCTCGTTTAAGGGTGCAGAATGATCCAAATTGGTTGAATTTTTCATAAATTTTTTTTTAACTATTTTGAACAAGATCTACAACTCTAATCTTAAATCCTTAAATTTAAGGTTCCTATCAGCTATTTTTATCAATCGCTGATTGTTTTAAGTGAATTGATGACCTAACAAGTGATTTTCAAAAATCATAAAATTTAGATCTTATATTGTTCATATATCTCGGATCATATTAAACAGCGTTGATCATCGGATCAGCCATATTATAAAAATAAAAAAAAAGTCTACAGCACGAAAAGCTTGCTCGCTATCAATAGCACTATAATTCAACTCCTTAACGCGAATTTCTACGGAGGGATTGCAGATGAAGCAACATGAACCACAACCTTTTTATTAATACCAAATTGTTAGGATCCTCGAATTCTAGCAGTTGCTCTGATTCTAAGCTATTATGTCCCCTAATTCCAAAAGTCACATGGCTACCGACCGTTCCTAGAGCAAGTGGCAAAGGGCTCGGTGGCTGGTACCCGAGATTCTAAGTTCGAATTCTAGTTGATTCACATTTCCAGTTAAGTTTATTTCTAAATAAAATAAACGAATTGGGTAGCGTGCTATCTATCTCTCAAAAAAAAGAAAAAAAAAAAAAAAGAAAAGAAAAGTCGCACTGCTTAATATAGTTAGATCCCCCAGAGCATAACTTGCAAGTAACCAAACTTATTGGTAATCTTATAAACTTCCCAAAACCATCATTCATACAAAATAGTACAGCACAGAATTATTAGATAGTAAATAAATACTATATTATAACGCTCTATAATTTTTAAAAAGTATTAATTTACTATCCAATTAAACGACAGAATTTTACAATAAAATAAAAATAAAACTACAAAGTTGGTTATTAAGTGTAATATCTTGAACCACAAAACAGCGAAGGAAAANAGTAAATAAATACTATATTATAACGCTCTATAATTTTTAAAAAGTATTAATTTACTATCCAATTAAACGACAGAATTTTACAATAAAATAAAAATAAAACTACAAAGTTGGTTATTAAGTGCAATATCTTGAACCACAAAACAGCAAAGGAAAATTATACAGCTAAACGGTAAGATAGCAAAATTAAAACTTTCTCAGCTTATATATTATAGATGTTCCTCCAAAATCTAAAATATCATTCATATTACTCTAGACATATAAATATATCACAAATGCCCCGTTAAGTAAACCCTAAACCCTTGTAATTAATGCACTAATGATCCTTCACAATTTGAAGGGCATTTATGAAATTAAAAATTTTGGTATAATAAAAGACAATATTTTGTTTGTTGGACCCACAGTATTTTCATTGGCACAAATTCAAGATTACCTCCACCACCACCAGTCACCACTACTATTTCTTTTCTAGAAAGTCTAATAAACGCTCCACACACATACACACGTGCATGCTGTAGCATCATCATTAAGTGGTGTGGACTTTGCGCCTCTCTCTCTCTCTCTCTCTCTCTCTCTCTCTCTCTCTCTCTCTCTCTCTCTCTCTCTATGTAATATATATATATTTATAATATGTACTTGGACACTCCAACAACTCGGAAAGTGACAATCGACGCATTAGAAAAAAGCTGAGAAAAATACCTTTCACCAAATCCTGCAGCGCATTCATTCCTTTTTCCGTTTCTTTTTCTATGTATTTTATGTATGCATGTATGTATGTACAATACCTCAAACTCACTCTTCAACCATAAAAAGGTCCTCTGTCCTTTTCTTCTTCTTTTTTTTTTGTTTGGTTTTCTCTTTGTTTTTTTTTTGCTCTCAAATGTATTAGCACTGCATGCATTAAGGAGGACTAAAAGGCATGAGAGGAGAATCTCATTGCCCACGCTCATCAAACATGTGAATCTTCATTACTTACTATACTACATAACTCAAGAAGACCCCTATTGTTCTGTACCAATCGAGTATATATCTATGTACAACAAAGCCTTCTCTCTCTCTCTCTCTCTTCTCTTCTCTTCTCTTCTCTCTCTCTCTCTCCTCTGCCTCCCCATTTGCGAGAAATTAACCTCATTGCTTCAATCGCAGCGGTGGTGGCGGGTGCGACTCGACGAGTATCGACCAGAGTATGTGCACATCCTCATATTGGCATGACTTCACATCCTCGTAAAGGATGTATATCCCTCGTTCTATCAGAAGAGAAACAATAAATACGAGCTTGTTAGCTGCGAATTTTGCAATATAAGTGCATCAAAAGTCCAGAAAAGAAGTGATATCATAGCCACTAAACGTAAAATGATAGAGAACTACTACGTGCTACTCCAAGATTTCAAAAGGCAAGTGGTGTCGAATCTGTCGACTCGGATGTGTGAACTTGAGAAGATTTGCACAGCATGAATGAAGCGGTGAACAAAAGATAGTCGAAGATGATGCAAACTAAACAGTAGATTGCGTAAGTAACGTTTGTTGAAAAGAAGAAAAAGAAGCACTAGAGATTGTAAGCGTAGAGCGGAACATACTCTTTTTGTGGGCCGAATGGATACGAAACCACAGCTTCTTTAGTGGGGCGACGAGGGATCGAAGCCACCCCATGATGAGGAGGTGGGGACTTGCTATCGGTTCATCGGTAGAGAGAAATGAAGGAGAATGGAGAGGGAGTCAGGAAATAGAGAGAGGGGGATTGGAAAGTTAAGTAAACCCTCTGCTTGCTTTAGGCTTGGGTGAAGTCTATTTCACTATTCCTGCTGCCACATTCCATTCCCTTCAAATCAAATCATGAATATTACAAGTTTTTTCTTTCTTGGTACCATGTCACTTTCCACCTCTCACTCTTCCTTCCCAAGCTCAATCTCTCTCTCTCTCTCTCTCTCTCTCTCTCTCTCTCTTTGAAAAGCCATTTCTTTCCCTGTACACCATAAACAATAGAGGGGAAAAAAACAAATAAATATGCAGCACTATACATGTATATGAAAAATAAATCAATGTTTAAATTCCAATTAAGAGGAGACATATTAAAAGCTGCATGAAATCAACACAAGGCCCACAAGATAATCTCTCAAGTCAAATCATAGTAGGGAGGATGGTCCACAATCTTTCTTTGTCAAAAAGAACAAGCTAGCCAAGGGTCTCCCTTGCATTAAGGAGACTCTTCTACACTGAGGCACTGATATCTTAAAATCTTAGCAATGCCAATAGAAAATTTCTCTTCTAGTCGGCAGAGAGTATGTGGTATGGTGGTGAGATGTCCACATGGTTGTGATGCAAGTTGATCCACATGTCCTTAATCTATTGGTGCGACGATTTATCTCTCGTAAGCAGCTGTTATGCCATCACCATTAATGAATAATAAAGAATGCTAAAAATACAATCGTATAGTTGGATACCTTTCGAAATGAATCTTCTGAAGCCGAAATATTAATTGCTACGTTTGCTTCTCTGCTAACAATTAAGTTTCTTTATTTTCATTTCGTCCGCATTTGTGGAATTTGGCTTTTCTCTGCTGCTGGATCCGAGCAAGCAAGCGTGAGAGCAATGAATCTCTGCATTTAACAAACTAATAAACCATAAACAATTAGCTAGGTTGGCTCTGATCTTAGAGAAGATATTGACCTAGATGCAGGTGCCAACCTCCCAATATGCGACTCCTTTCTCCCAAGAAATGGTGTTCAAAGAGGTGTTATAGCTAACCGTAGGATGCAAGGTGATAACAGGGAAGAAAAGGTTAGAAATATTAAGTGCATATAAAAATTCAAGAATTTAGGGATTTGTTTGTTTCGGATTAAAGAAGAAATATTTTAAATAAAATAAGACAATATAAATATGGTAAAAAGGCAGTTAAAAGAGAAGTCGATGAAAAGGTTTACGAACATGTAAAGAAAAGATTAACATGCATGTGCATGTGCGTAAGTGTGATGATCGTGACATATATTATGCACACGGACACCAAAATACCTCAACTACAAAAGCAAGAAAAAAACATTAGGAATTGCATGTGTATGCTCACATTCCTGTTTTCAGCAATTATGGGACTTATGATCCCAATTCAGAGGATAGAAGTCAGTCATATCATTACAGAGAATACGCAGAAGGAATGATTATTAAGATAAACATTCATGAAGTCTCATAGGCTTAAGCATTCATTTATCCTGACCTAGTACTAGTAGCACTAGAAATAAAAATATGAACAAGTAGAAATGGGAGAAACACAGCATAAGAAGGATGAAGACAACTAAATTTACATAGAGAACACAATATGAAACCGTAGGCGTATTACGTCCCATGAATCATTAGCACAATAAAAGCTACTTTCATCTTTTAGTTTACATCAATGGATAATAACAATAAAAAAAAACAAAAATGGTATAGAAATATGCCGCCCAAGAAAACATTCTTACTAGATGATGCCGAACAAATATCAAGTAATTATTTAAGTTAATCATGTAAATGGTGGTTAGTGCAGCTCCAATAGAATGAAGGAAGCAAAATATGTGGAAATTTGCTGTACATAGAGAATGATGCATGATCAAATTAAGCAGCAGCTAATGAAAACTTCAAGTTATGGAGCTCAAAAGATCCCTATGAATTACAGTGTCCCATTAATCTGTCATGAAAAATACATTTAGGCTAAATTGCATGTTTGGTCCTCAAACTATAAGGTTTGTGACAATTTGGTCCTCAAATTTTAATTTATTGCAATTTCTGACTCGAACTTTCAGAACTATTGCGATCAAGTCCTATAACCCAATATAATTGATTAAATATTGATGAATCAATTCTCTCAAAAAAATATTGATGAATCAATGATATAAAAGTGCTGTAGCATTTTATTTATTGGCACATCATAAATCACAACACTGCTATATCACTTCTACATTAACGAATCATCAATACTTAATCAAGTAAATTGGCTTATAGGATTTAATTCCAATAATTCTGGAAGTTTGAGCCAGAAATTACAACAAATTAAAGTTTGAGAACCAAAATATCACCCGCCTCATAGTTTGAGGACCAAATGTGCAATTGCCCCATTTTTTTTCAAGCACTTATATTTTCTCAACAAACTTTTAATTGTAACTCCCACCTTGAAGGCTACAGCACAGTGCTTAGTTGCCTAACAAGAAAATTTCTTCTGAAGTTCAATTGATGGGGAATACCAACAAAGGAAAATTCTTACAAAATTTTCTAGTTTCTTCAGCAGTGTTCGGATTTCTTTGAGAACAAACATAGTAGCATTTGGAGATGATACTATCCAAATGGTTTCCAGTACATCATGTGTGCAGAAAGGTCAGCATCCTACCAACCTGGCAGAGGCCTGATTATGCTGAGCTACAGAGAAGACTTTGTAGATACTGTGTCTGTGCACCTTAGAAAAATTGACTGAATCCTTTCGATCAGTGTAAGCTTTCAGAGTAGTAGGTTAGCACTAAAGATCTTGACAAGTGATATAATTACATATATCACATGTTCGATTCCAAGGCATGTTGTGTAAATATGTGTAGGTATTTAGGGGTGATTCTTAGTGGATGCGCCAGGATCTAAAAATTCCCATGTGGCAAAAACCAAATTTGGCCAGGTCACCGTCGAGACTCTAGGGGCATTATGTTGTGCACTTTAAAGGTATTGGGTGTACCCTTCTCGTCAGCTTAAACTTTTCTGACAGTATGCTAGTGCCAAATTTCTCGGCACATGAGGTGCCCATCTTTAACAGTCATAACATATTTAATAAAGTATCTAGTGCAAACCCTCACAAGGTTTAATCATCAAATTTAAGCAAATTATTGCATTTGAATTTTTTTGCAAACAAAGTGAGTTACTGTTGCTGAAGACTTGACCAAACTTTCTTATAAGAACATTGTGCCGATTCTACTACAAATTAAGGAAAATCAAGAAGAAATAGGAGTACAGCATCAAAAGTTGCAAACCTGGAATGAATGAAAGGCAAGTTGACTTACCACTACAAAAATTTAAAAAACCTAGAAAGTAATATTTTTGATAAAAGGGTTTCCTTTACTTTTGGGGAACAAAAAGCTAAAAGTGCATAGTTGAAACCAAACCCAAAATATTCTCGCTGACTGCAAATTAGTATCTTTTACGAAACAAACAAAACAATGCTGAAAAACATCATTTTCATAAATCCTTGAGAGACATGAACAACAGAATCTGTTTTCAATCAAAAACATCAATTCCTTCTATAAGAAAGAATCATGTCAGGAACTTAGAAATTTCTGCACAGCCTAGTCCCTAGCCTAACTCCGTAAGTTGAAACAGGCTGTCAATAAGGCCTGATTCCAGCCCTTCTTTGGAAAAAGAAGAGTTGCAAAACTGCTGCCATTGTGCCTTAGAAAACTGCCTAAGAGGATAACTCTTAGACTTTGCATTAATGAGGGTGCATTACTATGTAATAATGGGTGAGTTATGGTAAGCTAAATTCCTTGTATCTTCGGCCTATTTTCTAAGCACCCAGACCCTCTCTACTTTACAATTACGAAAGGGTGTGAACTGTGACGAGATGACTTACCTTGCAGCCGCCATCTGCAAAGGAGGGCCTCAAGGAGGAGGGCCTTCAGATTGAGATTGAGGTGGCTCTGGCAGAATTCCAGGATGTTATACCAAAGAAGCTACCTAAGCAACTTCCACCGAGGCAGGAGGTGGATCATGCTATTGAGCTCTAGCCAGGAGCCAAACCGCTAGCTAAAACGCCATACAGAATGGCCCCGCCAGAGCTTGAGAAGCTGCAGAAGCAGTTCAGAGAGCTCCTCGATGCAGGTTTCATTCGACTATCGAAGGCACCCTATGGAGCACCAATTTGGTTCCAGCGGAAAAGCGATGGAAGCCTGCGGCTCTGTATCGATTACAGGGCGCTCAATAAGGTAACGGTTAAAAACAAACCCTATCCCTTTGGTTGTAGATCTCTTCGACCAGTTGGGCGGAGCGAAGTACTTCACCAAACTCGACCTTTGCTATGGGTAATATCAAGTGCGGATTGTAGAAGGAGATGAAGAAAAGACCACGTACATGACGAGGTACGGGGTCTATGAGTTCCTTTTCATGCCGTTCGGCTTGACAAACACGCAACGACCTTCTGCACGCTCATGAACAAACTGTTCCATCTCTACCTCGATCGCTTTATGGTGATGTAGCTCGATGACATCGTAGTATACAGCAACACCTTGGAGGAGCACATCGAGCACTTGCGAACCGTCTTCCAAGTGCTATGGGAGAACCAACTGTTCATTAAAAAGGAGAAGTACATGTTCACGAAAGAATAGGTGCACTTCCTTGGCCACTTGATAGGCCAGGGCCAGATTTGCATAGACCAATAGAAGATGCAAGCCATCTGCGAATGGGAGACCCCAACGACGGTGTCCGAGTTGCGGTCTTTCCTTGGACTCGTTAACTACTACCGCCGCTTCATTGCGGGCTACTCTGCGAGAGCAACCCCACTGACGAATTTGTTGAAGAAGAACCACTCAGGGGTTTGGACTTCTTAATGCGATGGAAGATCCAATGCTGCGACTGCCTGACTACAGCCGCATCTTTGAGGTACACACTTATGCCTCTGACTTGTCACTGACGGTGTCCTCGTGCAAGATGGACAACCCGTCGCCTACAAAAGCCGCAAGCTCAATGACACTGAGCGGCGTTACACCGTTCAGGAGAAGGAAATGACCGCTGTGGTGCATTGCTTGCGAGCAACATTATTTGCTTAGGAGCAAGTTTGTGGTGTCCACCAACAATGTCGCCACGAGCTACTTCCAATCACAGAAGTTGTCGCCTAAGCAAGTGAGGTGGCAGGATTTCTTAGTGGAGTTCGACATGGAGATGCAATGCAAGCCCGGAAAGAAAAACTACTCAGCCACGAGGCGAAACTTGGAGCTATAAAGCAGCTTCACGGGATGCTTCGCAATCGACTTCACTCAGGAACCAATGAGGACCCTATCGTTCAAAACTTGATGCAGCCTGTCAAGGAGTGCAAAACGCGAAGGTTTTGGCTGAGCAACGGGCCGCTCCTCACCAAACGGCGATGGGTGTACGTGCCTAAGTGGGGCAACCTTCGCTGCGAGCCCATAAAAGAGTGCCATGACTCTAAGTGGGTGGGCCACCCAGGTCAGAAGTGGACCTTCGCGTTGCTCGAGGCCGCCTACTTTCTGGCCGCAAATGCACAAAAACGTTGAGGCCTACGTGCGAACCTACTTGATGTGTAAACAGGACAAAGTTAAACTAGCGACCTAGCAAGCTCCTCGAGCCATTGCCTGTGCCTAGCCATCTGTGGGAGAGCCTCTACATAGACTTCATCTCCGCCTTGCCAAAGATAGGGGAACTTGGGTCCATTCTGGTGGTGGTTAATTGTTTTTCTAAGTACGGGACCTTCATCGCTACACCAACTGATTGCACGACTGAAGAAGCAACATGCCACTTCGTCAGCCACATCATCAAGCTTTAATGGATCCCCGCGAGCATCGTAAGCAACCGCAACTACACGTTCACTGACAAGTTTTGGACCTAGGTGTTCAAAATCTTAGGGTCCGAGTTGCTCTTCTCCACCAGTTTTCATCGGCAGACTAACGGGCAAAGGGAGTAGGTGAATGCTCTGTTGGAATACCCGCAACACTATATGAGTGCCAACCAGAAGGATTGGGTGCATCACCTGGATGTCGCCCAGTTTTCCTACAACCTGCAATGCAGCGACTCTACAGGTTGCAGGCCCTTCGAGCTAGCGACCGGATGACAACCGCTCGCCCCACACACGGGGGAGCAATTATGTAGCCTTGTTGCTCTGCAATTTACCTCTAATTTGCAAGAAAAATATGAAAGTTGGGAGAAGGCAGACACACTTTGGCAATACCAAGCACTCATCAACGTGTTCCAAAAGCAGCAGGCGACGAGAATGCCTGTGCATTAGGTGGGGGAGAGTGTCAGGGACTTAGAAAAAAGGGTTAATTTCACACAGGTCCCTGCAAACATAGTGATTGGCAAATATATCCCTACAAAGTTCAACTTCATATATTGTCCCTACAAAAGTCCTGATGTTTTCAAATATATCCCTGCCATTAGAATCCGTTGGAAAATTTTAGTTAACCATTGATTAAATACTTAACCCTGATTAGTTTTTGATATTTTTACCCCTCTTATATTATATTGTAATGGTTTTTGGAGGGACATCTTTGTGATAGCAAAATTGAAAAAATAAACAGTTCTCTAACAGTTCTATAACGATAACAAACCAAAGGGATATATTTAAAAACATCAAGACTCTTGTAGGGACAACATATGAAAGTTGAACTTTGTAGGGATATATTTGTCATTCACTATGTTTGCAGAGAACTGTATGAAATTAACCCTAGAAAAAATTTCTATCCAGTCTAGTATGATGCAAAACAGAATATAGGATCCGATCAACAAAGGTTCAGGCTTGTTCTGCATCATAGTCCCTAGCCCAGCTCCGCAAGCTGAAACGGGTTGTCAATAAGGCCTGCTTTCAGCCCTTCTTTAGGAGAAGAAAGGTTGCAAAACTGCTACCATTATGCCTTAGAAAACTGCCAAGAGACATAGGTAACTCTTGGGCTTTGCATTGATGAGGGCTCATTACTATGTAGTAATGGGTGAGTTAGTAGGTGAGTTATGGTAGGCTAGATTCATTATATCTTAGGCTTATAAATTGTGAGTATGGCTAAGGCCAAAACACACAAGAATGTGTGTGTTGTAATACTCTTTTTCTAAATAATTGAGAGTAAGTTTTTTTTTGGGTAATCTCTATCTGTCTCTTTTCTTTCCTTTGCATACTTAGTCGTGAGACGCAAAGATCCGAATTACCAACAGAGAATAAGGGTTGTCCTTGTCCATCTTTGTGGAGAAAAGTGGGTGCCGCATCAGTTAAAAATCACTACTTTAGAAATGTAGCAATTGCACAATAGCATTCAAGGAAATATCGAGGATCAATGTGTTGGATTATATAAAGCCATATTCCGAGTTGATATCATGTTAGGATTTGGTTAGTTTTGTAGTTGAATCCTATTTGGATAAAAATTAATATTTAAATCTGTTGGAGATAAATTAAGATTTAAATATTAATTAAAGGATAAACCTGATTAGATTAGGATTAATATTTAAATCTATTAGAGATTAATTAAGATAGATTTAGATATTAATTAAAGTTGAAATCCTAAATATACTAGGATCGGGTACATTCTTGTTTGAGCATTATATAATGCATTAGAGGCTCTTTTGGAGATGGGGAGTACAGCTGGAGCCTTTGGGATGTGTCGTACCAGAGAGAGAAAAACAGAGTTAAAGAGTTGATGCACCTAGTGCACAGGTGTACCAACAAGAGAAGTCTTCTTTTGAGTTTATAGAAGACGAGAGAAGGGTAGAAGAGATTCAGAAAGAGGGCTCGGGTTGTAGCTACTCTATGCAGAAGAGGAGTTAGGTGTAATCTTCTCTTATTTAATTGAATCTTATTTTACCTGCATATTTTTCTCTTTTATGATTGTATCAACTTCTGCTGAGGAGACGGGTTTGAAAACCCGATTCGACACTTCCGTTGCGGAATCCCAACAATCTGTTGCAGATTCACAAGATCCGGTACCGGGACGAGTACCGGATTTCCAACAATTGGTATCAAAGCCGAAGGTTACCGATCTGCGGGAGAGATCGACGGAGATGGCCACGAAATTCAAAATCGAGAAGTTCAACGGCAAGAACAATTTCGGATTGTGGCAAATTAAAGTACGAGCAATCCTCGTACAGCAAGAGTTAGACGAGATGTTGAACGGGAAAAAGGCGAAGCCGGCGGAGGTAACGGATACGGCGTGGACGAAGATGGAGCGGAAGGCGTTGATTACGCTTCATCTATCATTAGCAGATGAGGTTCTTTACAACGTAGCCAGCGAGACGACACCGACGAAGTTGTGGAAGAAATTAGAAGATCTGTACATGACCAAATCCTTGACGAACAGATTGTATCTGAAGCAGCGACTGTTTACGCTGCGGATGCAGGAAGCGGCGAGCCTACATGAGCATCTTAACGAGTTCAACAAGGTGGTGGCCCAGTTGACTAGCATCGGAGTCAATCTGGATGACGAAGATAAAGCGCTGATTTTATTATCTTCGCTACCGACAACATATGAGCATCTAGCGACCACGTTGCTTTATGGCAAGGAGACCATAAGCGTGGAGGCGGTCACGGCGGCGCTTCTCTCGAACGAGATGTGGAAGATGACTCAAGAGTCCGGCCCTCAAAGTCAGGATGTAGGGCTGGTGGTGAGTGCGAAGAAGGAGGCGACAATATCGGCGACCGGATTTCGACAGAAAAAATCGCTATTTGAGGTAGTGTTTTTACTGTCACAGGAAAGGGCATATCAAGCGCAACTGTCGGGAACTTCAGAATGATCTGAAGGAGTTGAAGCGACAGAAGGAGAAAACTGTCGTGAACCAAGACGAGACGGTATCAGCGATGGTGCAGGTGGCAGAATTGGAGATGATGGATTCTGATGTCCTGTATGCGGCGACCGAAGGTACTAAAATTTCGGATGACGCGTCGGTGCTCGATTCAGCGTGTTCTTTTCACGTATGCCCGGAGAAGGAGTCTTTTGCCACCTATAAGGCGATCAAGGATGGAAAGGCTCTAATGGGGAACGGGACGGCGTGAAAAACTTTAGGAGTCGGCACGGTGAAGATCCAAATGCACGATGGGGCTGTGAGGACACTGACTGGTGTGCGACACGTTCCTGGATTGAGACGAAATTTGATCTCGTTAGGCGCGTTCGACTCGAAGGGTTGCGATATTTCGGCTTCAGGTGGAGCTATGAGGATCCGAAAACGAGATTGGATCGTGTGCAAGGCGAACAAGCGTGCGAACTTGTACGTTCTGAACGGGGGCACAGTCAGAACGGAAGCGAAGACGGTTTGGGTTCCAAAAGTTCGCGGAGGTGCAGTCGCTCGAGGCAAAGCGACGGATGCGACAACATCGAACGGAGAAGACAAGCTCAAGGTGGAGCTTGCATGGTGAGCTCAACATAGCGGTTGAAGACTACAAATCCAACCAAGGTGGAGATTGTTAGGATTTGGTTAGTTTTGTAGTTGAATCCTATTTGGATAAAAATTAATATTTAAATCTGTTGGAGATAAATCAAGATTTAAATATTAATTAAAGGATAAACCTGATTAGATTAGGATTAATATTTAAATCTATTAGAGATTAATTAAGATAGATTTAGATATTAATTAAAGTTGAAATCCTAAATATACTAGGATCGGGTACATTCTTGTTTGAGCATTATATAATGCATTAGAGGCTCTTTTGGAGATGGGGAGTACGGCTGGAGCCTTTGGGATGTGTCGTACCAGAGAGAGGAAAAGAAAGAGAGTTAAAAAGTTGATGCACCTAGTGCACGGGTGTACCAACAAAAGAAGTCTTCTTTTGAGTTTATAGAAGGCGAGAGAAGGGTAAAAGAGATTCAGAAAGAGGGCTCGGGTTGTAGCTACTCTGTGCAGAAAAGGAGTCAGGTGTAATCTTCTCTTATTTAATTGAATCTTATTTTACCTGCATATTTTTCTCTTTTATGATTGTATCAGCTTCCGCTGAGGAGACAGGTTTATGGTGAAAACCCAATTCGACGCTTCCGTTGCGGAATCCCAACAATCTGTTGCGAATTCACAAGATCCAGTATCGGGACGAGTACCGGATTCCCAACATAACATGGTGAAAAGTCGAAGATTTGACGTTTCTAGATGTTGAGTGCCGGAACTTGAAGTTTGAGTACTGGTATTAAAGAGAACCTTAGGAGTTCCTCAAAATTCGAAGCTTGAAAAATTATTTTTTGTCTTATGTATCAGTATGCAATTTGAGTAACGGTACTACCAGTATCGGTATTCTAAGCTAAATATTGGTACTCAACTCTACGACAGGCTGGATATGTTCGATTTGGTTCCAATTTAATCTAATCGTGTTCCTAAAGATTAAGGATGGTCTAGGAACACTTTAAAGAGGGTTCTTAAGAAGAGATCGATGGCTAAAAATGAATCAAAGACTTGGATGGATGGTAGAGAGCATTTCCTACTAGGATTGGGATTTTAGGGTTATATAAACTCTTGTAATTCATATTTTCGAGTTTAGAGCCTCAACATTGGAGGTTTCTCAGGGAGATAGCTTCATTGTAAACACCTTAATTGAGAGTAACGCATGGAGAGCTCTTAAGAGAAAGTTTCTTGTAATCCATTCTCACTGTTGAAGGTTCATACTGATGCGAATCCATCAGATATTTTAATGAAGTCGGTGACTCGAGAGAAGTTTCATTGGAGCATGACTTATCTTGGTCTTGGAGCTACGTGAGGAGAGGAGTTTGGCAAGACTTCCAATTTAGTGTTTTATGGTGTTCGGCGCATGTTTTAGTGGGAGAATTGTTGGATTATGTAAAGCCATCTTCCGAGTTGATATCACGGTGAAAGCATCGAAGATTTGAGATTTCTGGATGTTGAGTATCGAAACTTGAAGTTTGAGTACTGCTACTAAAGAGTACCTTAGGAGTTCCTCAGAACCCGAAGCTTGAAAAATACTTTTTGTATTGTGTATCAGTATGCAGTTTGAGTACCGATACTGCCAGTACCGGTACTCCAAGCTGAGTACGGTACTCAACTCTGCGACGGGCTAGATATGTTGAATTTGGCTCCAATTTGATCTGATCTGGTTCGTAATGATTAGGGATGGTCTAGGAACACTTTATAAAGGATTCTTAAGAGAAGATCGATGGTTAGAAGTGAATTTGAGACTTAGATGGATAGCGGAGAGCATTTCCTACTAGAATTGGGATTTTATGATTATATAAATTCTTGTAATTCATATTTTAGAGTTTAAAGCCTCATCATCAGAGGTTACTTATGGAGAGAGCTTCAGTGTAGATACCCTAATTGAGAGAAAAATGTGGAGATTTCCTGAGAGATTTTCTTGTAATCCAATCTACTCGTATATTTGTGCGGAGGATTAATAAAAGAACGTATTGGGATGGTCTTGCCCATGGACGTAGGTCGACTCATTGTTGGCCAAATCATGTAAATCCTATGTTTATGCATTCTCCTGTCTGTTTTATTACTTTGTTATCCTTGTTCTTGTTTTCTACAATTGTTCTCATCTATTTTCATATACGAAAGATCCTGTTTTAATTGCGCTAGTGTGCTGTGTAGGTTTGAGGTATGCTGGGTAATCCCTCAGCCGGTCCCTTCACAGTCCATAGCCCTTCACAGTCCATAGCATATCTAACTTATAGAGAAAATATTGATAATTATATAATATAGTTCACGAAATTTTATGATAAGCTATTCAACAAACAAAAAGAAACTGAATGCAAAGAAGACCTTGGATGCCAATGAGTGGCCAAAGGAATAGAAATGTTGACAGACTTTAGGATGGCAATCTTGCATTCCAAACATTATAAGAAATACTTCATGCAGAACCATGGTTTTAAAGTTGGAGATTTGCTAAATGTCAAATTGAACTAGAGTCATTGCGATTTCAATTGAAAAGGATCTAAAGAAAGCAAAGTATTAGAATAACAATCAAATTTACCTATTAAATTTGGAATTGTTTTAGTCATTTATGAATCTTACATATTATTTTACTAACTATATTTTGATCCAATTAATCAATGGCTACATGCAAGTTGTTACAACATATTTAGCATCTTACGCTATGTTAGGATATTGTATATTACGACATATTTAGAGTAGGATTATATAGTATGATATAGGATTATATGGTATGTAATCCTAATTGTATTGTTACTATAGTAGGCATTGTTACTATAGTAGGTTTAGCTCCTGTACTATATAATTTCATCAATAGAACCCAAGAGTGCATGCTCTTTTTCCCTTCTTTCATTGTATCAGAACGGGAATCCTAATTTGAAGATATCGATCCATAACCACCATTCACCACAAGTCCCACCTTCTTCCATAGGTGCTTTTTCTTTTGGTGTTCTATCTCCCATTATCCTTGGACTTTTATCTCCCCGGTACTGCTATAGTACCAGTACCAGCGCAACAATACTGCTACAATCAGCGCTACAGTACCCTACAGTACTGGCGCTATAGTAATTTCAGCCTCTTTGAGTTTCTTCTTATCTCGTTGGTGCTACTTCCTGGTGTTGCCTGGTTGATCTCAAGTACCGCCAGTTCATCTCGGGTTCAACTCTGAGTCACTTTTCCTCTTTTCTCTGGATCTGTGATTACTTGATCTATTTTCGGATTCGTCTCTTTCGTGGTGGATTTTTTTTTCTCTTGGTGGTAACATGTCTTTCTCTTCAAACCTGCTAGTAATTAACATCAAAACTCTCATACCACTTGAACTCACGGATTCCACATATTTGGTATGGAAACAAATCTCTCTTAATATTTTGGAGTGTTTTGGTGTTACTTCGCATGTGAACGGAATTAGCACTATACCGTCTCAAACTATTCAAACTTTTGACAAGAAAACAAGTGCAAACCCAGAATATCAAAATTGAAAAAAGAAAGACACCACTATACTCTCGTGGATTAATGCCACCATTTCTCTTAGTATATTACAGATGGTCGTTTCTAGTTCTCCTAAAACTGCATATGAAGCTTAGAAAACTATTGAAACATATTTTCTTGATACAACTGCTTCCACGCCTCTTTCTAAAGTCCGAATTGTGAAGCATCAAGAAACGTTCAATGAACATGAGCAATTAGATGCAAAATATTAAATCAATTGGTGATGCTCTACAAGCGATTGGTGAAACTGAGTCAGAGCATAACTTGGTCATGACCGTTCTTCTCAGGTTACTGGAAGAATATAGAGGTTTTGTCAGTGCCCTATATACACATCGAAATAACCCCACTTTTGAACAGTTTCGTCCACTTCTAATGCAAGAGGAAACTGAAGTTCAACGTCTTACTAGTTTAACGACATCACCAGCCATTCTCTCTATCGACGGTGAAGCTCTTTATGCAAATCGTGGACGTGGAACTCGCGGAAGTCATAGAGGTAAATATCGCGGCGGTCGAGGACAGCGTGGTAGATTCAACTCATATCCTGGTCGTGGATCTCCTGGAGCCTATTCATATTCTCAACCTAATAATTCTCAACAATTCTATACTCCGACTCATAAACCTTACATTTCGAAGTCTGGCACACAATGTCAGATCTGCGACAAGTTTAATTATTCTGCTCTTCAGTGCAGACAACGCTTCAATCATTCTTTCGTTGCAGATGATCTTCCTTAAACCTTTGCTGCTATGAACCTTCATGAACCTGGTGAGGAAGTGACCTAAGTATCTAATCACATGACCGCAACTTCTGGTATTCTCTCAACTTCTAAACCTTATAAAGGGCATGAAAAAATTCTTGTTGTAATAAAAATTTACTTGATATTACTCAGACAGGTAAAACTCAGTTGCATTCCTCCTCTAAATTCTTTGCTCTTAAAAATGTTCTTATTGTTCATTCTATTAAGAAAAATTTACTTTCCGCACGCCAATTCTGTCATGATAATAATTCCTTTTTTGAGTGTCACTCTTCTGGTTTTTCTGTGAAGAATAAGAAAACCGAGACGGAGCTTCTTCGATACCCTAGTTTGGGAACATCACTTTATCTACTCTCATCTAAAGTTGCAAGTGTGGAAAATAAGCAACAGCTAGCACTGGTCGCATCTAAGGTAAATAGTGATATTTGGCATAGACGGTTAGGTCATCCTAGTTTTTCTATTCTTTCTATATTTCTTAAAAATAATAAAATTGTCTCGGACTCTACTTTAAAATTATTTGTTTGCAATGCTTATAATATGGAAAAACATGTTAAACTTTCATTTAATGATTCAGAATCTCAATATACTTTTTCCTTTTATATTGTTCATTCGGATGTATGATAATCACTGTTCCCTCACTCTCTGTCTATAAGTATTATATTATTTTTATTGATGATTACTCTGGATTCTCTTGACTTTATCTTTTAAAATCTAAATACGAAGTTTTTGATAAATTTTTAGAGTTTAAGAGAATGGTTGAAAACATATTCCATAGCTCGATTAAAATTTTCCAATTCGACAATGGCACTGAATTTGTAAATGAAAAGTTTTCTACTCTTTGTTTCCAAAATGGCATTATTCACAAATTTTCTTCTCCTTATACTCCTCAACAAAATAGTCTTGCTGAGATGAAGTATAGGCATTTATCTAACGTCGTTAGAAGCCTACTATTTCAAGCTTGCTTACCTCCTCAGTTCTGGGCTGAGGCTATTCAAACTATCGTTTTTCTTGTGAATAGAATTCCGTCTCTCACTATTTTGCAAGGACGATCATCATATGACATTCTGCATGATTGTGCTTCTCCTGACTTGCAACTTGTTAGAGTTTTTGGATGTTTATGTTATTCCGATGTACAGGACATTGCTGCTCACAAGCTCTCTCCCCGGTCACTTCCTTGTGTCTTCTTGGGACTTCCTGACAAATATAAAGGATTTCGCTGTCTATATCCAAGCACCGGTAAAGTCTTCATTTCTCGTCACGTTATATTTGTTGAACATGTTTTTCCTTACTCTTGTTTTTCTAAATTTTTTTTCTTCCTCCTTTCTTTCCAACTTGCAAATGTTTCAAAATTCTCTCTAATCCGCCTTTATTGGGTGAAAGTCCTTCCACTCTTTATGTGATTTCTGGCTTCACCTTCACTCGTCCTCCTCCTGACAATAATTCACATACACTGGTTTCACCGTTTGAGGACTTATCAATATTTCCTTCCAGCTTGAATTCTAACGCTTCACAGGTTGGTCATGAGAATGTTGCCACTGTTGTTGGTCCATCTGAACTCCGAGTCTATATCTGACGCCTCGCCAGCCGACTTGCTGCTCCTCCATCCGCTACTGATGCGCCACCTTCATCCGCTACTAATGTGCCACCTTGTGAAACAACCGTTGTACTCTAAAAGCTTATAATGTTATAGAACAGTGTTTATATATTTTTATATTTAACACCCCCTCACGTCTAAGCTCGAGATTTTTTGCAAGGCTATGTCATGACTCAAACTCAGGACCTGCTCTGATACCATGTGAAACAACCGTTGTACTCTAAAAGCTTAAGCTATTAGAGAACGGTATTTATATATTTTTATATTTAACACAAGTCATTTGTACCATAAGGAAATGACATATGTTAAGACTATTCCATGGCAATTTCATATGTGACCAATCTTTAGATGACATGGGTATCAAAGTTTGTCCTAAGCACCCTTAGTTATTGAGGTCGTGAATTATAGTCTTTTCTTTGACCATTTAATAGGTTAATCCTCATGCTTTTCCTCTTTCATCCCTCTTTAGTCAGTGCACATTACATAGTTCTCTTAGTCTCCACCATGCATCTGAGGGGATACAATAGGACTATTCTAGAGTCATTTCTATTTGTCATCAATTTTTGTAGGTCACACCATAAATCAACACTTTCAGATGTCGAAATTTGTGAGATTTGTCTCTTTACAATTGTTTAAATTCTCTATATTTATTTTGATATTTTTGAAAAGCTTGAAACCTCTGAACTGCAATCTAGCATTGAAACTAGAAACTACCGAAACTAAAACTATAAGAGCCCGAGTTAAAACTGAAATCAAAATTGACATGGACAGATACAACTTAGGAGTTCTAAAATAATGTAACTGAATATGTTATGTAACTATGTATATAGCAATTTTATATCTTTGCACAGAAACAAAGATTGTAGTGCCATTGGCAAAACCACAGCGAACTCGGTAGGGTCTATTGACCACATTGATGTAGCCAAAAGAAAGGCTATAATATATTTCCTTAGTATTTTGACCCCACTTTAGGGCCAAAGTTGACTCCAAAGGGGTCAACAAATAGGATGGCACTGCTTATACAGCAGCGCCATCCTTTAATTCTCGTCGGCTTACATGGTAGTCGGCTCATGAGAAAGCCTAGTTAAAAAAAAAAAAAAAAAGAAGCTTAACGAAGCTTATAGATCAATAGGATAAAAAGATGAAAAAACAGATAGTGTGTCAGACCCCCTTAACTCATCTTTCTTCCCTGTATTATTTATTAGTGGCAGCAACAACATTACAAAGTTTCTTTTTTAAAAAATAGTGTTCCAGTTTTTATTTATCCAAACACTTTTCTATCAATATTTGATGTTGGACTAAAAGGTCCTGTTTGCATGCTTCAGGGTCTAGTGTTTTTGAATGGATTTGTTGTTTGAGTAGCGGCCGGAAGAGATGCACTACTTAAAATTCCTCCCAAAAGCTTCACTTTGCAACAGAAGCAAATGCTTCAAATTAGAGCTTTTATCTTTTCAGGCTCACATTCTCATTACCACAGCAGAAGTTCCAAAATTTTCTGTTTGAAAAGCAGTCTTCTTGAGGAAAATCGAACTTGAAAAAAGTAGAGGCTAGCAAAAAAGAAAAAAAGAAAAACACTAGTTAGGATGTCAAAGGAGCACTTACTTCCTCAGCAGTTCTGAATCCTTGGTCGCGTCGCCGAGTGTTCGTTGCATATCTTTTATGCGTGCGCGCAACTCCCTGATAAAATGCGCATTGGTTCGAGTGGCTGCGAGGCTGAGATAAACCTTTGCCCTGATCAATTGGTCCTTAATATGCCGAATTCTCGAATCAGGTATTTCCGAGTTACCGCTGTTTTTATTGCTGCTCACTGGGTGATTATTTCCAGGAACAATCTTAGTAGATGTTGTCTCCAGCTTAACTTCCGATTTATTTTCCTGGGAATAAGTTTCAAAATGTAAATACACAGCCATAGACAAAGATAAAGGTCTATACTATATGAATATTGCAAGTCGGTCCTTTAAGAACAAGTAATTTCTTGGCTATATTGCACTTCTGGTCCTCAAACTTTTAAGACCGGTGACACTTCGATCCTCAAACTTTAATTTGTTGCAATTTCTGGCTTTAACATTCTAAATTATTGCAATTAAGTCTTACAGTCCAAATTAGTTGACTAGATACTGATATTACGCTGATGTAGTAGTGATATGACATCTTAATAATACCACATTATCGGTTACAATACTACTACAACAGTATTGTATTAGGAACGCATCACTATTTAATAAGCTAATTTAGACCGTGGGACCTGATTGCAACAATTTAAAAAGCGAAAATCGCAACAAATTAAAGTTTGAGAACCAATCATCGCACGTCTCAAAGTTTGAGGACCAAGAGTGCAATTTAGCACTATTTCTTCCTACAAAATGATCATTTCGATCATATGTCAAGAACGCTAAAATTAAACTTTTTCCCCCGCCAGGGATGAAATCACAATATTACAAATTTACGTGATAATTTCCTCCACCAATCATTATAATAACATTATCTGTCGCGATTAGTTACCAACTAAAACATCACAAGAACTAATCCAACAACGTTAGGGCTTCTTAGAGAAATAGCGACAGCAATACAGCATCAGCCACACTAAACTACATCTGTCTTAAAAACATCCGATGACCGAAACGTCATCGAGACAAAAAGATGAGAGCAACTTAAAAAAAAATTACACATGACATATGATGCGGACCGGGCCCCATTTCAGACTTATACCCGTCGCCGTCGTCGAAGACCCAATATCTGGCTTGATGACGATATCGCACCATGATTCAGACATTGAGTGCGACTTGAGTTCGAGCCGGATTTGCATGAGGATAGGTTTAGATATTCTAGTTATTGAGATATTATTTTATGTTTTAGATTTTTAGATTTGCCTGAATATTGGTATTTTAGATAAGACCGGTTATCAGTTGGTTATTAGTTTATTTCAAGTTGTTAGTAGAAAATTCTATAAATTGACCCCGACCATCTGTATGAGACAGACATTAATTATTATGAAATTTCACTTTTTCGAGCAAGGTTCTCTAATGTTTTCCTTCGCGATTTCGCGTCGACCGGAGTGAGTCCGTAGGGAGTGAGTCCCTTATTCTATTCGTTTTTTATTTCTCTTCGAATCGACAATCTGTTTGCGAAATTCTGACGTTGTTTGAGCAAGAAACAAAAAAAAAAAAGAAAGCTTATTGGATCGTTTTGTTAACGGGTTTCAAACCCGCGAAAATGCGGTCCATTAAGGTTCTTATTCCCTAATTTTCTAGGTCGTACGTCTTCAACAAAAAAAACAAAAAAAAAAAACGTCATTAAAAAAAATAAGACGTAAAAAAAAAAAAAAGAGAGAAAGACAGACCTCGTTTGCCCTAGCCGCCGTTCTCATCTTTCGACCGTACGCTCACCTCAGCCGTAACATCAACCTCTTGGAGATCGCGCCTTCGACCGATGCATGATGGTACTCCGGCAGAAAAGGGCGTTGGAGTAATCTTTAAGAATTTGACGACTTTCGTTCAGCGCTTGCGATTTCTAATTCTGACTGCGGATTTTTGATGGTACAACTTTCCATCTCGTTCTCTATTTTAAATTCAATCTTTTATCTGGGGTTTTATTGCGCCGTTTATGCTTTTCATTATTCATAAATTATTTTTACGCATCTGTGTTTAAGTCTCGCCGTGACAAAGCATATAGTTGCAATAGAAAGTTTCAGATTGATAAGATTTCGCTTTCAACTTGAGGTTTTTGATTTCTAAAACTTTTCCCCTGCATCAACATAAGGAGGAATTATTCTACATAACCACTGTTATAAAGAAATGATATAACCATTCATAAGAAAAGGAGAATACTCTCTCTCTTAGTTAAAATTTTAAAACCTAATCCAACAAATTTCTATATTCTGACTAAACTACTGAACATTTTAAATCTTATTACCATCAACTAAATCAGGGATTTAATGATGACTCTGATAAACTGTTGCTAATTGTCAACAGTGCTAGACATTGGAGCTGTTAATTTTGACAAATACTCAATTTAATTTACAACGATAAAATGATAAAAGGTCAAGGCATTATCAACAAAAAAAAAAGGAAAAAAAATTGGAGGGTCTATTTCAAAATGGCCTATGCATTTTACCAAAACACACATTGAATTAGTCGTGCTATCGACAAGAAAGGTTATAAATACGAAAGCAAGTATAGAAACAGTTGCATGGTCTAGAAGGAGTTTGTCATAACTCATAAGTAATGACTCGAAAAGTCGACATCGCGCAAAGACACGATGGCTTTCTTGTAGACTCCTCTCCCATGCATTGGTTTTAAGTCAACAAAAATAAAAGAGAAGTAATTGCATGTGGCCATCAACCCATATAAGCAAAGGGATAATCTAAATAAATCCAACCTATCGCTGTCGTGAGCTTTACTAAATCGAACTTTTTATAGCATTTGCAATTAAAAAAACTACCTAAAAAAGGGATAAGTGCTTGAGAAGCACCCAAAAAATATCCTTTTCGACAGATAAAACTGCTTGAGAAGCTCCACTAATCTTATAAATGGAATAAAATGCTAGTGCGGTTTATTATTTAATAGAAAATAAATATATTAAAGGAAAAAATCAACTAGTCGGATTGTTGGCGCTAACCATTGATCCCAAAAACTCAAGTTGTTAGAAATACATAATTAATTTACTTAAAGCGTACAGACACAGCGTTCATGGGTCTCGATTGCGACTCGGCCCGAACAGCCTCACAAACAGCCTTAGTCACTTCCAACATGACTCGGCCCAACCCAGCCTCACACCATTCCGAACATGACTAGGCCCAACCCGGCCTCCCACCGCAGGGCATTATGTTGGCCCCTTTAAGCCACAAAAAATCAATTAAAAAGTTACCTCTTTGGTGGTCACTTGCAGGATCACGCCGCCGATGTCCGGCGGAGGCGGAGTTTTTTTCTCCGGCGCTTCCGACAGCACCTTGCTCTTGTGCTCTCCGGAATTTCTCAATTGGGTCTCTAAAAAAATTTTAAAAAAAGTAAAATTACAAGATTTCAACAGTAAAAGTTCATTCTTTTTTTTAAAAAAAAACTCCTAATTTTATCTAATACAGAATAAATTGATGCTTATATATACTANGGAAAAAAACGTTAAAAAAGAAAAAAAACACCTACCTGAGGAAGCGCGTTTAATTTCTCATTCTCAATTTTATGGCCCTAGTTTCCAACAAAAAATAATTTTTTAAAAAAAGTTAAAATTTTAGCCCTATTATTTAATTATTAAAAAATAAGAATAAATAAATATATACACACCAAATTCGTCACTTCCTCAACAAAACCGTTATTCTCTGTGAGGAGGGAAAAAAAGGGAAAAAAAAAACCTAATTAAACCCAAAAAAATGTCACCAATTCACGCGAAATTACTCAAATTAAACCAAAAAAATGCCCAAATTAACCTCAAAATGTCACCAGTTCATGCCAAATCACTCAAATTGAACCCAAAAAACCCTAATTAAACCCAAAAGAATGTCACCAATTCACGCGAAATTACTCAAATGAAGCCCAAAAAAATGCCCTAATTAACCTCAAAATGTCACCAGTTCATACCGAATCGCTCAAATTGAACCCAAAAAAAACCCTAATTTACCTCAAAACGCCGCTAATTCTCACCAAATCACTCAAATCTAACAACACACCCCCCAAAAAAAGAAAAAAAAAAACAAAAGAAAATCCCATTTTTGTTTCGGATTACTCACGGATGGGATCGGCGGCGTGGAGAGTAGAGAGGCGATCCGTGTAGAGGAGGAGGGGCGCGAGAACCGAGGCGCAGAGCAACACCAGCATCGTCTTCTTCCTCCGCCCCATTACTCCCCTCCTCCTCCTCCTCCTCTTCCTCGATCCACCATAAAATGCACCAAAAAAAGGGGGAAAAAATGGGGGGCGAGGAGGCGGTGGAGGAGGAGGAGGAGAGAAGCTCGGGGAGAGGGAGAAAACAAGAAAAAAAAGGAAAAAAAAAACGGCTTTTTCGTTGGAGAAGGGAGGGGCGGAGAAGCGCTTCTGGGTGAAGCGCTTTTGTGGTGTAGCAGTCAGTAGCAGCAAAAGCGAAAACGACCAGTGGCGATTGGGATCGTGTAATGTGTACCGGTGAAAGAGCCCGCGCTTATTCACATAAATTTTTTTTTTATCTTTAAATATATAGATTAAATATAAAATTATATTATTTATTCTAATATAAATATAATACTTTCATATAAATAATTAAAAAAATAATAATAAATAATTTTAAAAAAAATAACGGGAGTGTTTGGTTGGATGTAAAACTGTAAAAAATATTTTTTGTGAAAAAAATATTTTGGTAAAATTTTTTTTACATTTTATCATGTTCGATTTGTAAAAAAAAAAAACTTCATCAATATTTATTTGATTAAAATATATATATATATATTTATTTATTTATTTATTTAGATCGGTGGAAACAAAATAAATGAAAACAATTTTAAACAATTTGGGTTTTTATTTATTCTAATATAAAAGTCAAAAAAATCTCCCAAATAAAAATAAAAAAGAAAGAAAGAAAAAAAAAACTCTATCATATTAATATTGTCCGAAAAACTTACAAAAAATAGATGAAAAACTTTTTTTTTATCGTCTAGTCACATATTATTTTTAAATTTAGTATTCATTTAAAAAGTCTGTTGCAACAAAATAACACTGCAGCATCAGTATATTTATCTCTTAATAAACATCACCTATTAATAAATTATCAACTTTAAAAAAATTTAAATAAAAATAATTAATTTAATCCCTTCCTAGAATATGTCCCTCTTCCTCCCATCTTCTCTGTATCCGCCACCCAAGTAGCTTTCATCGCTACGACTGTCACCCAAGCGGTCGTCGCCGCCTTCGCCGCCACCGCCGTCGCCATTACCTAAGCTGCCATCGCCGCTGCCTTCGCTGCTACTGCCACTACCTTCGCCGCCGCCATCGTGGCCTAAGTTGCCACCGCCGCTGCCGTCGCTGTCGCCTAAGCCGCCACCGCCGTTGTCGTCGCCGCCTAAGTGACCACTGCCGTCACCGCCTAAGCCACCACCGCCGTCACCGCGGAAGGCCGACCAAACCCTGCACGAAAAGATTTTCGATGAGAGAGAAAGAGAAATAGAAGAAGGAGGGGATAAGAGAGAGAGAGAGAGAGAGAGAGAAATAGAAGGAGAAAAGGATAAGATCTAGAGAGAGAGAGAAATAGAAAGAGGAGGGGATAAGAGAGAGAGAGAAATAGAAGGAGGAGGAGATAAGAGAGAAATGTTGGAAAATGATGCAAATCTTATGATGTTAGTGGCCCTACTATTGTGCAAGTAGTGGGTGTAGTGGGCTAAGATCATGGAAATAGTGGATTAGTGCCTTAATTTGTGTAAGTAGTGGGTAATGTTGTGGAGTTCATGGTAGCTAGTTTCTAGGAGCACATGTGTAGTGGATGTAGTGGAGAACATGTGTTGAGTTAGGTTTTCTTATGCCTCAAGTTTCTTCTTTTATTTAAGTCCTTTAATTGTAAGCCTTTAGTAATGAAGTTTTTTTTGAATGAAAAGTGTTTATTTTTCCTTCCACTTAATTGCTGTAGCAAAGTGTATTAGCAAGTCTTAAATTACTTTCAAAAGCAACTTCCATCTACAAGAAAAAGAGAGAGTAGGGAAGGGAGAGAGAGAGAGAGTGGGGGACAACTGGAGTAAGGAAGAGAGAGTGGAGATAGCTAGCTGGAGGAGGAAGGAGAGAGAGGGTGGAGGCCACCTTAGGGAAAGAGAGAGAAATAGAGGAGGCGAGAGGGGGAGAGAGAGAATGGCCATCTGTTGTGGGGGAGAGAAATGCCTTGAGCCCGCCACGTGGAATAGGCAAAAGAATGCTTGCCACGTGGCTTTGTTGTACTGTCAAATTAAGTATTCTTAGATAAAATATAAATAATTGCCGCGGGTACATAATAGTTTAATAAATTAATATACATAATTTTTAAAATTTAAAATTAAAAAAATTATAATAAAAATATAAAATAAATTTATATATTCTTTATATATTATTAAAAAGCATATAAAATCAAAATAAATATTTTTATACTATAAAAAAATTTAACTACCAGATGGCATGATAATTTCAATAATTCTAAAATATTTTTTTAATGGTTGTTATTTTATTCCTAATTTTTTTTCTTTTTTTTTGCAATTAAGCTTTCAAACCTCTTAAAAATTCTTGTGATAAAATAACAACCATTAAAAAAATATTNACGAGCCCGAATCCGACCAAATAGGCGGAGCTCGGGGCGTGACAGATTAAATGGTATCAGAGCATAAAAGAGCATAAAAAGAATAATAGAAACGGTTTAGATGGACCTAGGAGACCTAGGATAGTAAACCGTAAGGATTCACGCTCGTGAGAGACGATGACTTGTGACGTGTGGCGAAAGGAAAAGCAATTGGGTCAAGTTTAGTAAACCTCTAAGACGGATATTAGAGGTAGATTCAAGGTTCAGTTTATTCTCAGCCAAGTAAGTTCATGTTGGGTCGACACAACATGAAACCGAGGGATGGGAATAAGCTTCCTTGCATGATTTTCGTCCGATTTGAGTCTGTACTAATTGTTTCGTATTCGGCCCAGAGGGTCGAGGACTGAGTGAGTTGTCGTGTCGTGTTTCAGGGAACGATGGCACCGCGTAGGCGATCTTCGATTAGATCGGCGCGGGATGGGACAAATGGTATCCCCAAGCAAACCGAGACGAGCAGAGACTTGGAGCTTCGCGAGCAGTTGACCACACTCGTGGGAGTGGTCAGGCAACAAGCGGATGTGGCGCAGCGTCAGCAGGAGGCTGCCATGCGTCAAGAAGAGCGGATTAAAAGACTCCAGGAAACAGTAGATCAGTTGGTGACTACACCGGTTTCGGCTCGTCGTGTACGGCCGACAGTTGTGACAGAGGCATTTCCGTCGGGGTCGGGCAATCCGACTTCCGTTAGTACAGAGATGGAAATTGAAAGGGAGCGTGCTTTAGCGGCTCTCATGTCCTTCAAGAAGTTTGATCCGCCCCTTTTGATGGAGAGGACATAGATCCATGGACTGTGGAGTCGTGGCTTGACTCCATAGAGACTATTTTCGAGGACTTGTACACAATGGAGCGGGACAAGGTACGCTTAGCCGTGCATTATCTGCAACGATCAGCGAAGGTGTGGTGGAACGATATCAAACGGAATCGATCACCTAGTCTGCCTCCTATGGGTTGGACGGAGTTTCGGGAATTAATAGTTTCAGTTTATTTCCCTGATAGTGAAAAGAGAAAGCTTCGGGACAGGTTTCAAAAAGTACGACAAGGAGATCGCTCCGTGAGAGAATATGAGCGAGAATTCTCCCGTATCGTGAGTTGTGTTCCGAACGTGGTACAAGATGATAAGGATCGAGCTGAATGTTTTGTACGAGGACTTCGGCCTAATATTTTCAAAGCAGTGCACAATCTCAAGTTGCAGACGTTTGCTGAAGTCTTGGATCGGGCTCTGTGGATAGAGCAAGGCAATGCTTTTGTGCGCGAAGAGCGCGAATCTGAGGAATGGAAGCGAGTAAGGTCACTACCAACTAACTCAGATGCACAGTCAAGTTTTGGGCATCTCTCGACATCATCCTCTACTCGATCCTCCCCACGATGTGTGATTTGTGGTGGTTCCCATTGGGCACGACGTTGCGTGCAGCGGGAAGGAAAGTGCACTCGATGTGGACAACCAGAACACCCAGGTTATGAATGTCTACAAGGTGATAGTATATTGGCGACGCCTTCTTCCTCCCCGGGACAACTTGCAGATGTGCCACCTGTGGCACGGTCTGGAGAGCGAATGAGGATAAGGCAACCGAGGGGTTCGCGACGAACGGCAAGTGGCCGTGGATAGGTGTTCCATGTGGAGGAACCTGCTACGACTGTTGGCACTGTGACAGGTACGAGTTAATTAAAGCAAGCATGTATTTCAATATGATATAAATTGGTGCATTGCATGCCTTCTTTATGTATTCTATTACTACTATTTGTGCATGAGGATAGTAGTGATTGATTATAGAGACCCGAACATGCTTGTGGTGGATGCGTAGTACCTGCTATTGCAGGTAGGAGGCCAAATGGCACTAGCAAATTGCTGGTAAGAGCCTGTGAATAAGATGTAAGACTCGTAGTAGAAATGGTAGTAGCTGACCAACTCTCAAATTAATGTGAGTTGCTGATTGCGAGAGTCTAGTCGCGGTGTTCGTGGAACTCGTGTAAGACCGAGTATCTTGTAGGTTGTTCTAGTAGATCGAACAGTGAAAGTGGAGTCACTGTTGCGTCTGGTACGTGCACGTGGACCTAACAATACCTCGAATTGAGGTCAATGGGTCGTGCTCGTGTAGTTGAGTGCATAGGCAAGAGTTGCCTGATGCTAGACTTAATATAGCACGCGATAGAGTCGTGTAGAGCGCTCGAGTGTTGGTGCTCGTAGAGTGCAGATTTGTTTCAGCCGTGAGTGCGTTGGCAGTAGCACTTTAGCATTGCTAAGTGTGAAGCGTGCCAGAGGTCACTCGTAGGGCTGGTGGCTCGCACTAGGTGCGTAGGAGCCGATAGTGGTATGTGTGCTCGATAGAGAGTGTCGGGTAAGACGACGTTTGCGGGTAGTGCTTGGAGACGATCCGTGCCTGGACCACTTGTGGACTGTGGAGCCTGGACCCATTGGGTAGGCGCAGTCAGCTGTGAGAGACAGCGGCCCGATACCTGCAGGTAGGGCGGAGAGTTTTGGTCAGGACGGTAGTCCGAGCATAGACCCGAGTACGTGGAATGCCACGTGTTGGATCGTGAAATCGGTGATGCACTAAGAGTGCGGTTGTGACCCAACCCGAGGCCTTGGCGTGGTTTGGGGTCTCGGTTGCTCCCAGTTGGAGTAGGTATAAGGTATCTCGAATGAGAACTTTGCTTCGTGATAATTGGGTTTACGCTTGCGAGCGAGAGGCATTATGTCGTGTCACGGTTGAGTTAGGCAATCGGTCTATAGCGAATCGGTAACTTATGAACCGAATTGTGGTATTGGTTTACTCGTTTATACTGAAAGCGAGTGTAGTGGACCCATTCCAGTGGCTTGTGAGTAGGGCCGTGAAAGCGAAGGCTTAGTCCTATGGATGAATTAATCAGACTTGCTATGATAAGCATCGATAACGAGCTGAGAATGGAAACGCGAACAAAGTGTTCGTAGAGACTGATGTGGAGAAATCAGTATAGTATAAAATGAAATTGAGAAACTGTAGAATAGTATTGGAATTTATCTCCATCCGTTAAGTAATGAGGAATAAGATGTATCTAAGTTTCGCGGACGAAACTTTTGTTAACGGGAGGAGAATGTAACATATGGAAACTTGGAGTTGCGATGTCAACTTTGACCTAGAGGGTCAAAGTGAGGATTGAGCTAGTTGGACATCATCCCCGAGTGATTTGTGATGCGTGTGAATGAATTCTGGAGATAAATAAGTGTTTCGGCGCAAATTGGGCGCGAAACGAAATATAAAGAGAATTTCGGATTTCCGACGCTAACTTTGATTAAAAGAATTAAAGTAAGGCGTGAGGATAAATTGTGGTATCTCCGAATCAATTGTGAAGTTTTGGAAAAGCCAAGGGTGTGCTTTCAAAGGGTTTTGAAGTGTTCAGTGCGAAGTGGTAGTGCAAAAAGGAGAAATTTCTGCCGTGTAATGAAATTGGAGCCGATTCTATTGCTAATTCGGCTCAAATAATGTCAAAATAAAAAGGAATTGCTTCCAAATTAAATTGGTAGCTTATGAAGGTCCCTTGGTATATTTTGGAAGTGTTTGGGTGAAATCAGAGCGAAAACGGAAAATTTAGAATTTTCTGTAAAGATCGGGACTGAGAAAATTAGCAGAAAATGCATAGTGTCAGAAAATTATGAAAATTGACAGAGATGTCAGGAACATTTTTATGAGGCTATATTTGAAGTTTCAGATTTTTCTGACACCTGTAGAGAGAGAAATAGCATTTGAAAGTTATCTGATAAAGATTACAGTTCGGGACAGTTCGCAGTGACCAAACGGGGTCGAAACTGAAATATTAAAATTTCAGTGGACTTGTTAAGTAAAAACGAACATTCCTGTCAAATTTGAGCTCAATCGGACTTTCGGAAGAGCTTACGAAGGGTATCTGATCCAAGGTCGCTAAACGGATAAGTCGAGGGGCATTTTGGTAACTTGGACAGGTTTAGTGGAATTCCACTAACCAGCCAGGTTCCCCTCCATCCTTATCCCCTCTGCCACCTCTCCATTCTGTCTACGTAGAGAGGGAGTGAGGGAAAAGAAGAGCAAAGGAAGAGAAGGAGAAAAGAGAAGAGAAGAAGAAGAAGAAGAATAAAAAGGTGAAAATTTTTATTTCCCTCCCCCTCACCCCTTTTCCCTGCTGCTGAAAACAGCAGCAGCAGTAGCCCTTGCTGCTGCTGTGAGCAGGAGCAGCAGCAGCTTCTTGCTGCTGCTGTGAGCAAGGCAGGAGCAGCAGCAGCCTTAGCAGCTTCAGCAGCAGCAGTGAGCAACAGCAGCAGCAGGCAGCTCAGCAGCAGCAGCCTCAGCAGTAGTAACATCAGCAGCAGCAACAGCCTCAGCTCAGCTCAGCAAAACTGCTGAGCAGCAGCAGCCTCAGCAGCAGCAGGAGTAATAGCAGCAGCAGCAGCTTAGCAGCCTCAGCAGCAGCAGTGCGCAGGAGCAGCAGCAGCAGCTCAGCAGAAGCTGCTGAGCAGCAGCAGCAGCAGCTTGCGCAGCTGCTGTCAGCAGCTCAGCAGCAGCAGTAGTAGCTGCAGGCTGCAGGGAAAAGAAAAGAAAGAAAAGAAAGCTGCAGGGAAAAGAAAAGAAAGAAAAGAAAAGCAGGGAAAGAAAGAAAGGAAGAAAGAATGAAAGAATGAAAAGAAAGAAAAGAAAGCAAGAAAGGAATGAAAGAGAGAAAAATGGAATCAAAGTAGTTGGACAGTTTTTATTAACTGTTTTGAGGCTCTTGGGCTAATAAGAATTGAATTACGCTATGTAATTGTGAAACTTGCATTGAACAGAGGTTTTTATAGAAACTGACCCCGATAATGCACTTTTGCAGGATAGAAGCCCTGACGTAAAATTGACCACGTACAAACCAAATTGGGGGTAAAAGAAACGCGCTGGTGAAGTCGGTTCGGCAATCCGTCGCTTCTACGCGAAGATATCGCCAAAACGGCGTTTTCGGCATCAATAGTCACGAGCGCGGGTCGCGGCTCTTGGAAAAGTACTCGAAGCGAATTTCTCCCATTCCGGCATCAAAGAAAGGTGGGTTGTGCTTACCGAAGTGATTAGGTCACTTCCATGCCAAAGTAAAGTATGAATTCAATTGACGCATATATGTGTAGCGATAGTTCATGAATATGATTATTGAACTGAAAGCATGAATTATATAAGTTGCTTATCGATAGAATATGTACATGACTATAGTGATAATCCTGTATGATTATTTACGTGCGACAAACATGCTAGAGACATATGAATGCGTGACTTGTGGGTGCTAGTTGCAAAAAGGGCTAAACGTATATGAAAATGAACGCGGGAGACATGAGAATGAATATATATATATGAACGGGAAAGCCATAGTTATGCTAAATTCATATGTTCATGATATATATAAATGTTGAACTTGTAAACATCATGTTAAACCTGTAAAAGCCAAGGGCATGTAAATTGAATATGAAATGTGAACCTAGATGCTGTTGTCGACACTTAAAAGCGAATATTTGAGGCATGTGCCCAAACATATGTGAAAATGAATATATTATAGTTCAAGCTATATGAATGTCGATAATGATTAGAAACCTCGGTGGCAATAAGTATATAATCTGTAAACCTCACGTGAAATCCCTAAGTATTGGGTATAAATCGACAACTCCAATTGAGTAGAAATCTAAACGGTAACGAGGTAAATGAAAATGTGCAGATTATAAACCTGGGCATGGAGAACTAGGATATTGAACAGATCGAGCGGCATGAACCTAGAGTTATTAAACATAGGTTGGACATGAAATAAGCCTAGTGTTATTGAACATAGGCCGGACATTAACCTAGTGTCATTGGACCTAGGTCGAGTATGCAAACCTAGAGTTGAGATCTAGGAGAAAGTAAATAAAACCTAGTGTAAGTGAACCTAGGTTATGATGTAAAGAACCACTTAGTAAAAGTAAACTAAGTTGTGAATCATAGTGGCAATAGGACCACTAGAAAGTGAATAGAATAGACCTAGAAAGGTCGTCAACATAGGGTCAGTGAGTAAACCCTTAAGTTGTGAAATGGATTCCGGAATCCTTAGGAATGGTGTGATGGCAGAAATAGAATCTTAACTACGGGATTGACGGTTCTCCTCTCCCGGTAGTGATTCAACGGGATTGACGGTTCTCCTCTCCCGGTATGCCATGAAACAAGTGAAGTGAATCGAAACTACGGGGATCGACGGTTCTCCTCTCCCGGTAGTGATTCAACGGGATTGACGGTTCTCCTCTCCCGGAGCTAATGGGTTTGACGGTTCTCCTCGCCCGTTGAGCTTGAGCGACTTAGGGTCACGGGGATCGACGGTTCTCCTCTCCCTGTGATGGACCTAGTGTCGCGTGGACTTAAGGCTGAGGTGTTGTGAGACGTCCTTCACCTCGAGCCTGACTTGACGCGGTACTCCGCGGTTGATTGACTCAAGACCGAGTCGAGTGGCTAGATGGCTAAGGTAAAGTAACCTTAGGAAAAAATCGCCAGTGAGTACAGTAAGAATAAAGAATAAAGCATAAAGAAAAGAATAAAGGAAATAGCTAATGAATGAAGCTAGCTAAGAAAGAATAAAATGGCTACAAATAGAGAATGGCTAATGATATAAAGTAGAATCAAGTAATCTACTTACATGAATTACAGGTAATGCATATTGCATAGCAGCGAGGCAAGGTATGGTTTTATTTATCGCATCGTTAAATATCTATCTATCTATTGTTGAACTAACCTACTGTTGCCTCCTTTGGACCTGGTGGGTCGAGCTCTTCTCTTGGGTGGCCGTACCCACTGGGAACTATGTTTATATAGTTCTCACCCCCGTGTTGTTTTGGGGGTACAGGTTACACGCGAGCGGCGCGGCGGCGCGAGGATAGGGCGTAGCTTCGTAGATAGCGCCCCACCACTGAGACTGAGATAGCAACACCCTGAAGAGGTCAAGTTCAGAGTTCAAATGGAAAGAAACAAAATTGTAGTAATTGGTATAAGTTTCATATTAACTTAAAAGCATATGTGGTTATGTAAATGTAAAATATGGTAAATGTAAAAGAATCTTTGAGATGAATACTTGTAATAGCATAGTTTGCACTTTATGTTTTTGATACATATGCAATCTACATACTTGCTACAGTTCCTGTTTGGAACCTCTTGTATTGCATTGTTTAGATTGTTGACGCCTAGAACGTACAGGGGAGGCTCTGTCCGTTCGGCGGTCTGTCGACGAGCCCGAATCCGACCAAATAGGCGGAGCTCGGGGCGTGACAGATTAAATGGTATCAGAGCATAAAAGAGCATAAAAAGAGTAATAGAAACGGTTTAGATGGACCTAGGAGACCTAGGATAGTAAACCGTAAGGACTTACGCTCGTGAGAGACGAGGACTTGTGACGTGTGGCGAAAGGTGAATCGATTGGGTCAAGTTTAGTAAACCTCTAAGACGGATATTTGAGGTAGATTCAAGGTTCAGTTTATTCTCAGCCAAGTGAGTTCATGTTGGGTCGACACAACATGAAACCGAGGGATGGGAATAAGCTTCCTTGCATGACTTTCGCCCGATTTGAGTCTGTACTAATTGTTTCGTATTCGGCCCAGAGGGTCGAGGACTGACTGAGTTGTCGTGTCGTGTTCAGGGAACAATGGCACCGCGCAGGCGATCTTCGTCTAGATCGGTGCGGAATGGGACAAGTGGTGTCCCTGAGCAAACCGAGACGAGCGGAGACTTGGAGCTTCGCGAGCAGTTGGCCACACTCGTGGGAGTGGTGAGGCAACAAACGGATGTAATGCAGCGTCAGCGGGAGGCTGCTTTGCGCTAAGAAGAGCGGATTAAGAGACTCCAGGAAACGGTGGATTAGTTAGTGACCGCACCAGTTTCGGCTCGTCGTGTACGGCCGGGAGTCGCGACGGAGGCATTTCCGTAGGGGTCAGGTGATCCGATTGTTGTTAGTTCAGAGATGGAAGCGGAAAGGGAGCGAGCTTTGGCGGCTCTAATGACTTTCAAGAAGTTTGATCCGCCTACTTTTGATAGAGAGGACATAGATCCATGGACTGTGGAGTCATGGGTTGACTCCATAGAGACTATTTGCGAGGACTTGTACACGATGGAGCGGGACAAGGTACGTGATGCAATTTGCTAATTAACCCAAGAAGGAGGCAGAGAATTCATGGTGAATTCTGGTGCTCTCCTTATCATAAACACAAGAATGGGAGAAATGGGAGGGAGGATAAGAGAAGAGAAGAGAAGTGTAGAGGAATGGAGAGAAAATTATATTGATACTCAAAAACTGAATTACAATAACCCTAATCAGTCTATTTATACTTAGTTACAATGGCAAACTTGTAATAAAAGGAAAGTAAATAGTGCGGGTCCTAGTTGTTAATCTAGTTACCCTGATAAACAACCAGGATCGGATGACTTGGGCCATCAACGGCTCCGATCATCCCACCTCAATGTTACCTATGAATGAAGTCGGCAACTATTATGGGAAAATGCCGTAATTCCCTGTTATTAATTACTGCACTACTCCGCAACCAAGCTTCGCTCTATTGCCCTGCTTCGCTGCCCTGCTTCGCTACCTTGCTCCGCAACAGATCCCCCCTCTTGAAGCAATCCTTGTCCTCAAGGATTAAAGTTTGGGTACCTCTTTTGGAGATCAAAGAGGTACTCCCATGTCGTTTCCTCCTTAGGTAGGTTTGACCACTGTATCAGGACCTGTGTGACAGCCTTGTTACCTCTTTTTGTGATGCGCCTATCCAAGACAGCAATCGGTTCCACCAATAGCTGGCCTTCAGCATTGACATAGGCAGGAATGGTAGAAGACGATGCTGCTGACCCTATCTTCTTCTTAAGCTGTGAGATATGGAAGGTGTGGTGAATTTTCGCTGTCTCAGGTAACTGCAATTTGTAAGCAACTTGACCAACTCTGGCAACTACAAGGAATGGTCCAAAATACTTTGGGGCTAGCTTTTGTGAAGTTCGTCGATGCACTGAAACTTGACGGTAGGGTTGAAGCTTCACATACACCCAATCCCCAACTTGTAGTTCCCTCTCGGACCTCTTCTTATTAGCCAATTGTCGCATACGATTCTGCGCCTTATGCAGATTGTGCTTGACCATTTTTAGAATAGTCTCCCTGTGAGTGAGATTTCTATCTACTGCCTCAAAGTGAGAATCACCAGCTAAGTAGGGAACATGTAAGGGTGGGGTTTGGCCATAAACGATTTCATAAGGTGTTGATTTAATTGCCGTGTGAAACGAAGTATTGTACCACCATTCCACCATAGCCAGCCATTTAACCCAATCTTTAGGTCGCTCTCCTGTCATACATCTCAGATAATTCTCTAAACACCTATTCACCACTTCGGTTTGCCCATCCGACTGCGGGTGATATGCCGTGGATATATTCAGCTGAACCTTCAAGTGTTTAAACAATTCCTGCCACACGTGACTTATAAAAACAGCACCCCTATCGCTCACGATGCTTTTTGGAAGACCATGCAGTCGATATATATTATCGAAGAAGGCTTGAGCCACCGTTGACGCAGAATAGGGATGAGAAAGTGCTATGAAATGGGCATATTTGCTCAATCTATCCACCACAACAAAAATCACTTCCTTACCGTTGGATGGAGGTAACCCTTCTATGAAATCCATGGAGATTTCAGTCCAAATTCTGTCAGGAATTGGTAAAGGTTGTAGTAATCCAGCAGGTGCCATGTTTTCACTCTTGTTTCTTTGGCATATGCCACATTCGTTCACGAACCTCTTCACATCCTTGTGGAGACCCTTCCAATAGAAATAGCTACTAATTCTCTTGGTAGTGACATCAATGCCAGAATGTCCCCCGGCACTGCTACTATGAAATTCCTGGAGAAGCTTTTGTTTTAAGTTAGCATCATTTCCTACAACCAACTTCCCTTTTCTTCTTAGCTGATCATGAGCCCATGTGTAATGATGTCTAAATGCAGGATCGTGTTGCTTTGCTTCTATTAAAGACTTCAATTCTGTATCTGTCTCCCAGCTCTTCCGAATTTCGTCAAGTAACTCTGTTTTCACAATAGAAACCGCAGCTAAAGTTGGAGCTCTAGACAATGCATCAGCCACCACGTTCTCCTGGCCCTTCTTGTAGATTAATTCATAATCGTAGCCCATCAATTTTGATACCCACTTCTGTTGACTTGGTGTTGATACCCGCTGCTCCATTAGGAACTTAAGGCTTTGATGGTCTGTTTTTATTTTAAAATGTCTCCCAATTAGATATGCTCTCCATTTTTGGACCGCCGTCACAATTGCTAGCATCTCCTTTTCATACACTGATAAGGACCTGTTTCGGGAGGATAGAGCCTTACTCATGAAGGCAATTGGTCTCCCTTTTTGTTGAAGGACTGCTCCAATACCACTTCCCGAAGCGTCCGCTTCAATTGTGAATTCTTCATTGAAATTTGGTAATGCTAAAACTGGTGCACTACTAATTGCCTTCTTCAAATCATGAAATGCCCATTGTCCATCCTCAGTCGATTTAAACCCTCCTTTTTTTAGCATATTGTGTAGTGGTTGACTGATTTTACCATAATTCCTCACAAACCTTCTGTAATATCCTGCCAACCCAAGAAACCCCCGCAATTCTCTCACTGTGGCAGGCATAGGCCACCCTTTAATGGATTCGATCTTCTGAGGATCCATATAAACCCCATTCTGATCAATGACATGCCCCAAATACTCTATTCTAGGTGCAGCAAATGTACATTTCTTCTCCTTTATGAACAACGAATGTTGCTTCAAGATGTCAAAAACTATTCTCAAATGTGCGAGATGTTCATCCTCACCTTTGCTATACACCAGAATATCATCGAAAAATACAAGGATGAATTTCCTCAAATATGGCCTGAAAATTTCATTCATGAGACTTTGAAAGGTGGAAGGAGCATTGGTTAACCCAAAAGGCATAACCAAAAATTCGTAATGTCCTTCGTGTGTCCGGAAGGCAGTTTTTGGAATATCATCTTCGAACATTCTAATTTGGTAGTACCCCGATCTCAAGTCTAGCTTAGAGTAATGCGTTGACCCATGCAATTCGTCAATTAATTCATCCACCAATGGTATTGGAAACCGATCCTTCACAGTGCACTCGTTTAAGGTCCTGTAATCAATGCACATTCTCCACGAGCCATCCTTCTTTTTCACTAACACCACCGGGGAGGAATAGGGACTAGTGCTAGGCCTAATTACCCCCTGGGCCAATAGATCTTGCACAATTTTCTCAATCTCATTTTTTTGATAGGCTGGATATCTATAAGGCCTTACGTTTATAGGATTAGTACCTTCCTTCAGTGTGATTCTATGGTCATGCGATCTGTGTGGTGGCAGTCCTTCAGGTTCAGCAAATAATCCTGAGTATTCCAACAGTAATGATTGCACTAGTTGTATAAACCTTGGTGTAGAATGAGTCTCTTGAGTTCTATTTACAATCTTGACTTCAGAGTTACCACTAAAAGGTTCAGCAGAATGGATGCAGCACAAGTGCATAGAAAACAGTTGGGTATCAGTTTGCATTATCTTCTTCAATTGCTTGCCCTCGATGACTTGTAAAGGAGCTTGTGGGGAGCCTCTTAAGGAAACCTTCCTGCCTTTAATGTGGAATTCCATCTTCAATTGCTTAAAATCCCATAAAATAGGGCCTAACTTCACTAACCATTGTATGCCCAGCACTACATCACAACCACCCAATGGTAACAAGAGTAAATCTGCTTCAAATTCTAGTCCTTGCATTTTCCACTTGAAGGCCTTGCAAACAGAAGAACAAGACACCTTGTTGCCATCTGCTATTGTTACTCGCACCGGAGGAAATGGCTCAATCTGACAACCCAATTTCTTAGCTACAGCTAGATCCAAGAAATTGTGTGTACTTCCGGAATCGATTAAAATATGTATTTTTCTATTCTTCACTGTCCCAGAGAGCCTCATAGTCCTGTAATCCAGCAGTTGGTTGGACCCAGCGAGTGCATTCAAAGATATCAAGGGTGCTGAGTTAAGTAACTCATCTGTCGCAACTTCTTCCTCTGATTCTCCCTGGTCTACTTCTTGGGCCTCTTCAATTACTTCTATTTTGTATAATTGCCTTTTCTTACACTTATGACCTGGTGCGTATTTCTCCTCGCACCAAAAACACAATCCCTTGGCTCGGCGCTCATCAAAGTCAGAGTTTGACACACTCCTCACAGTCTTAGTTGGATTATTTCCTTGGGAATTTACAATTCCTGGCTGCATGGAAGGTCTTGGAGCTTTAAAGTTGTTGGAATTATGGTGGCCTCCAATGCTCTTAGGAGTTGGTAACAGAGGTGGAGTATTCAATGGCATGGGTTTAGTTCCACTCTTAATATGTTTGTTGGAAGCTTCCACTGATACCTCTTGTAGTTTAGCCAAACTGAGAGCCTTCTGAAGTGTTCTCGGCTGAAACATTCGTATTGGTATTTGAATTTCTTCCTTTAATCCGCTCAAGAAGCAACTAACAGCGTATTCCTCAGAGAGATCTACCCGGTTTAACAATTCATCAAATCTGTCCTGATACTCTTGAACAGTTCCAGTTTGTCTCAATTTCTTCAGCTCAGACATGGGGTCGTCATATAGCTCAGAACCAAACCGGATGTTGAGGGCCGTCACATACTCTTCCCAGGTTGGCCTAGATCTTGTTAATCTAGCCTTCATAAAAACTTGATGCCATTGCAAAGCTCTCCCTTCCAAGTGTATAGCAGCTATCTTGACCTTGGAATCTTCAGGGGTCCCATCAATCTCAAAGAATTGTTCACATCTATACAACCATCCCTTAAGCTCTTCGCCATTAAACCGAGGGAACTCTAACTTAGTGAATCTCGTCGAAAGTTGTAGTTTAGTAGAGGAATTACCTTCAGTTTTTGACGTAGAGGAGTAATTCGAATTGACTCCTGTTGAAACTGACGCTTGCAAATTAACAAACATTTGGCATACCTCCTCCATGTCTCTCACTTGTTGCTCTCTAACCTCCTGAATGGATTGCTCATGGCGACTGGTAGTATCCTTGATCATCGCCCGCAACAATTCTTCCATCTTCTTCAGCTCCTGCGACCTCGTTTCCATATTAGTGCAGCGAGGTGGCCGAGGTTCGACCTCTCTGATACCACTGATGCAATTTGCTAATTAACCCAAGAAGGAGGCAGAGAATTCATGGTGAATTCTGGTGCTCTCCTTATCATAAACACAAGAATGGGAGAAATGGGAGGGAGGATAAGAGAAGAGAAGAGAAGTGTAGAGGAATGGAGAGAAAATTATATTGATACTCAAAAACTGAATTACAATAACCCTAATCAGTCTATTTATACTTAGTTACAATGGCAAACTTGTAATAAAAGGAAAGTAAATAGTGCGGGTCCTAGTTGTTAATCTAGTTACCCTGATAAACAACCAGGATCGGATGACTTGGGCCATCAACGGCTCCGATCATCCCACCTCAATGTTACCTATGAATGAAGTCGGCAACTATTATGGGAAAATGCCGTAATTCCCTGTTATTAATTACTGCACTACTCCGCAACCAAGCTTCGCTCTATTGCCCTGTTTCGCTGCCCTGCTTCGCTACCTTGCTCCGCAATAGTACGCCTAGCCGTGCATTATCTGCAACGATCAGCGAAGGTGTGGTGGAACGATATCAAACGGAATCGATCACCTAGTCTTCCTCCTATGACTTGGCAAGAGTTTCGGGAAGTAATAACTTCAATTTATTTCCCCGATAGTGAAAAGAGGAAGCTTCGGGACAAGTTTCAAAAAGTACGACAAGGAGATCGCTCCGTGAGAGAATATGAGCGAGAATTCTCCCGTATCGTGAGTTGTGTTCCGAACGTGGTACAAGATGATAAGGATCGAGCTGAATGTTTTGTACGAGGACTTCGGCTTGATATTTTCAAAGCAGTGCACAATCTCAAGTTGCAGACGTTTGCTGAAGTCTTGGATCGGGCTCTGTGGATAGAGCAAGGCAATGCTTTTGTGCGCGAAGAGCACGAATCTGAGGAATGGAAGCGAGTAAGGTCACTACCAACTAACTCAGATGAACAGTCAAGTTTTGGACACCTCTCGACATCATCCTCTACTCGATCCTTTCCACAATGTGTGATTTGTGGTGGTTCTCATTGGGCACGACGTTGCGTGCAGCAGGAAGGAAAGTGCATTCGATGTGGACAACCAGAACACCCAGGTTATGAATGTCTACAAGGTGATAGTATCTTGGCGACGCCTTCTTCCTCCCCGGGACAACTTGCAGATGTGCCACCTGTGGCGCGGTCTAGAGAGCGAATGAGGATAAGGCAATCCAGGGGTTCGCGGCGAACAGCAAGTGGCCGTGGATAGGCGTTCCATGTGATGGAACCTACTGCGACAGTTGGCACTGTGACAGGTATGAGTTAATTAAAGCAAGCATGTACTTCAATATGATATAAATTGGTGCATTGCATGCCTTCTTTATGTATTCTATTACTACTATTTGTGCATGAGTATAGTAGTGATCAAGTGAACGGATAAGTGCAGAGACCCGTACATGCTTGTGTTGTGGATGTGTAGTACCTGCATGTGTGTGGCACTGTAGTGCCTGTTAGAGCAGGTAGTGAATCTGATGGCACTAGCGAATCGCTGGTGAGAGCCTGTGAATAAAAGTGAGACTCGTAGTAGAAATGGTAGTAGCTGACCAACTCTCAAAGGAATGCGAGTTGCTGATTGCGAGAGTCTAGTCGCAATGTCCGTGGAACTCGTGTAAGACCGAGTATCTTGTAGGTTGTTCTAGTAGATCGAACAGTGAAAGTGGAGTCACTGTTGCGTCTGGTACGTGCACGTGGACCTAACAATACCTCGAATTGAGGTCAATGGGTCGTGCTCGTGTAGTTGAGTGCATAGGCAAGAGTTGCCTGATGCTAGACTTAATATAGCACGCGATAGAGTCTTGTAGAACGCTCGAGTGTTGGTGCTCATAGAGTGCAGATTTGTTTCAGCCGTGAGTGTATTGGCAGTAGCACTTTAGCGTTGCTAAGTGTGAAGCGTGCCAGAGGTCACTCGTAGGGCTGGTGGCTCGCACTAGGTGCGTAGGAGCCGATAGTGGTATGTGTGCTCGATAGAGAGTGTCGGGTGAGACGACGTTTGCGGGTAGTGCTTGGCGACGATCCGTGCCTGGACCACTTGTGGACTGTGGAGCCTGGACCCATTGGGTAGGCGCAGTCAGCTGTGAGAGACAGCGGCCCGATACCTGCAGGTAGGGCGGAAAGTTTTGGTCAGGACGGTAGTCCGAGCATAGACCCGAGTACGTGGAATGCCACGTGGTGGATCGTGAAATCGGTAATGCACTAAGAGTGCGGTTGTGACCCAACCCGAGGACTTGGCGTGGTTTGGGGTCTTAGTTGCTCCTGGTTGGAGTATGTGTGAATTCTCCAATGAGAATTTCGCCCAATAATGATAATTGGGTCTCCGCTTGTGCGCGAGAGACGTTGAGTTAAGTTGAACAGATTTGAGGTAATTGAGACAAATAGTTTACCCATGTGCATGTCCAAGTGAAGGATAGTGTATTGGGACTGTGAGAGCGAAGGCTCGGTCCTATGGATTAATGAGTCAGAATTGCTAAAATAAGCATCGATGACGAATTGAGATTGGAAATGCGAACAAAGTACTCGTAGAGACTGATTTGGAGAAATCAGTATACTCTGGAATGAAGTTGAGAAGCTTTGGAATAGTGTTGGAATTTATCTCCATCCGTTAAGCAATGAGGAGTAATAAGTATCTAAGTTTCTCGGACGAAACTTTTGTTAACGGGAGGAGAATGTAACATATGGAAACTTGGAATTGCGATGTCAACTTTGACCTAGAGGGTCAAAGTGACGATTGAACTAGTTGGACAGAATCCCCGAGTGATTTGTGATGCGTGTGAATGAATTCTGGAGATAAATAAGTGTTTCGGCGCAAATTGGGCGCGAAACGAAATGTAAAGAGAGTAAAGAGAATTTTCAGATTTCCGACGCTAACTTTGATTAAAAGAAGTAAAGTAAGGCGTAAGGATAAATTGTGATATCTCCGAATCAATTGTGAAGTTTTGGAAAAGCCAAGGGTGTGCTTTCAAAGGGTTTTGAAGTGTTCAGTGCGAAGTGGTAGTGCAAAAAGGAGAAATTTCTGCCGTGTAATGAAATTGGAGCCGATTCTATTGCTAATTCGGCTCAAATAATGTCAAAATGAAAAGGAATTGCTTCCAAATTAAATTGGTAGCTTATGAAGGTCCCTTGGTATATTTTGGAAGTGTTTGGGTGAAATCAGAGCGAAAACAGAAAATTTAAAATTTTCTGTAAAGAACGGGACTGAGAAAATTAGCAGAAAATGCACAGTGTCAGAAAATTATGAAAATTGGCAGAGATGTCAGGAACATTTTTATGAGGCTATATTTGAAGTTTCAGATTTTTCTGACACCTGTAGAGAGAGAAATAGCATTTGGAAGTTATCTGATAAAGATTACAGTTCGGGACAGTTCGCAGTGACCAAACGGGGTCGAAACTGAAATATTAAAATTTCAGTGGACTTGTTAAGTAAAAACGAACATTCCTGTCAAATTTGAGCTCAATCGGACTTTCGGAAGAGCTTACGAAGGGTATCTGATTCAAGGTCGCTAAACGGATAAGTCGAGGGGCATTTTGGTAACTTGGACAGGTTTAGTGGAATTCCACTAACCAGCCAGGTTCCCCTCCATCCTTATCCCCTCTGCCACCTCTCCTTTCTGTCTACGTAGAGAGGGAGTGAGGGAAAAGAAGAGCAAAGGAAGAGAAGGAGAAAAGAGAAGAGAAGAAGAAGAAGAAGAATAAAAATGTGAAAATTTTTATTTCCCTCCCCCTCACCCCTTTTCCCTGCTGCTGAAAACAGCAGCAGCAGTAGCCCTTGCTGCTGCTGTGAGCAAGGCAGGAGCAGCAGCAGCCTTAGCAGCTTCAGCAGCAGCAGTGAGCAACAGCAGCAGCAGGCAGCTCAGCAGCTTAGCAGCCTCAGCAGCAGCAGTGCGCAGGAGCAGCAGCAGCAGCAGTGCGCAGGAGCACCACTCCTTTTGTTTTATTTTGGAGAGGTTGTGAGACTTGTACCACTTTGTAGAGACCACCCCTTTATGTATCTAGAGCTATGTTTGGATCTTGTGATGCTTTTACTGTTGGATTGTTGTTATTTAGTCCTTTTACTTATCCGCTTGTCATTAGAATTTTAGTTGTGCACATGCTCTGATATCTCTAGTTGTTTTATTTTCTTGCTTCCGTACTTTATTGTTGTTAGACACCTTATATGTGTTGGCATATGATGGGTCTGGACACGCACCGGGCGGGCCTCTGCCGTGTCCCGGGGCGTGACACCTATGTTCATTCCATAGTGTTTCTACTATACTAGATTCAAATGCCACTCGTTCATGCCATATGTTGTAAGTGTCTCAACTACACTAATTTACATGCCACTTGTTCATGTTATAAGTGCCCTACTACACTAATGTACATGTCACTTGTTTTCATCATCACATGTTCAAGTTCATCACTTATCTTTATCACTATAGAATTCCATGTCGCAAGACCCAATCCTTATGCATCCTTAAGTTCATGTGTCCAGCTACAATGCTATACTACTAAGGAGGCATGCAAGAAAATGGAAGTGCAATTATCTACTCATCCTATAATACATAGTATTAACATGTGAAAAATATGATCAACAATATAACTTGGACATAGAAGGAAGTTCAACTTCTTTGGATAGCACCCCCCACCTTCTGGTGATGCCGCGACGCTAGGATACTAGTCCCGAGATTTTAGGATGTTGCTTCAGCTCAACCCAACGGAAACGAAGCCAAAACGGTACTTTTCTTCGATTACTCGTCGCACGTCCGTAGGAACTTCAGTTTGAGTCGCCCACAACGTCGACTTTATCTTCAATTGAAGTTACAAGGGCTCAATTTAGATCAAACCCTAACATGAGGCAAAACCCCATTTGGAACCCTAGAATACAAGTATTGCAAGAATACACCATATAAATCTTTGATTCAAGCAAATAGCATCTACTTAGCACCGAAGGGTCATCTAAATCCCATTCTAGAGCTTAAAACCCAAACCCTAAAAATCTACCATTGAACCTCAAGAAGCTTACCTCACAAGCTTTCCTCTCTTGGGCCAAGGAAGAAGAAGAAGATGATGCTTCACTTCAAAGCTTCCTTCTCCACCAATCCCTCCTCTTGATCCAACCCTAGGAGAGAGAGAGAGATGTCTTAGAGAGAGAAAGGGAGAGGGTTTCTCTTTGGTGTGTTCAAGTGTGAGGGATGAAAGGAAATGGCTCACAACACCTCCCACTTAATCCCCACACAGCACGATTGCATAAAACCCCTCAAACAAGCTGCCTTGTGCACTGCCAGTATTGGGCAGTTTCGGACTACGGGGTCCGGACCTCTGCAGGGTCCGGACCCCGAGAGCATAAAAATTTTGCAAAATTGCAGAATCACTTCCGCTTGCTCTCCAAGGCCCCCTACAACCCTGAGAAGCCATTCGGAAGCGTTCGGGCCTTTCCGAAACGTTCCGAAGCGATCATGTCCGCACTTTGGTCTATTCCGACTGAAGTTCGATTTTTACACATCGAGAATTCAATTCCGTACACTACCCAATACCGCACGAGCGAGCATATGTTGCGTAAGCAAACACCGGAGTGCTGACTTGCGGGGAGTGACCCTCGCAAACATGTGCGAATGAGCACAAATGGCAAGCATGTATGGTCATCATCTCAAGTACACGATCATCATGTCTCAAACATGATATAACACTAGCAACCCATAGGTCTAGTTCTATGTCACAATGTAAAGGTTCAACCGTTTACTAAGTCTAATGCCATTTTATGACATTATGTTTTACTATGTCAATACATGTTCCAAGTCCAATGCCACTTTATGACATTATATATTTTCTATATTAACATATGTCCAATGTTCACAAACAAGTAAAAGCTTGTCATATTACTGCATATAACATAATTTCTAACATATCATGAAAATGCCATACACTAGCATTAGTACTATACACATATCTCTCTATTATATAGAGGTAAAATTTCATGATATATAACATATGCATTTTAAGCATTCTAAAATTCACATATGCTCTATCTAGCATGAATATGCATGATTTTCTATTTTACAATAAAGAATATAACATAGGGGGAGTTCACCCATTTCGGTGAGGTCAAACCTACCGAGAACTCCTTGGATTCTCTTCGTTTGTGCGAAGGAAGATATTCACAAGTCTCTAGCTCCATAGAGAAAATTCTAAGAGGGTTAAACGAAATGAACGAACACCCCACGAGCTAAGCTTTAACCAACCCAGGAAAATGGCAAAACTCACCTAGAATGGTGAAAAACCCTCTCAAACTCCAAATGAAAGTTAGAGTGCTTCAAATCCCACCTATAAGAAGGTTCTACACCTATCAATTAAGCCCCAAAAGCTACAAATCAAAAACCCCCAAATAAAATCCTAGATTCTTATTTCTAGGTTTTCATCTCAAGAAAGCTACCAAAATAAGATCTAAAGAGAAGATCTAAGGTACTAACCTCTCAACAAGCTCCAAACCAAGCTTGGAATGAGCTAAGGTTGAAGGTTTATCCTCTAGCAAGCTCCACTCTCCAATCCAAGGCTTCTCCAATGGTGGAAATTCAACATGAAGCAAAGAGGAGAGGAAAAGAGAGATCAAACCAAGCAAAATCCTCAAGAAAATAGAGAAAATCAAGAGAGAGAAGCTTACCTGAGCTCTCCACAGTTTAGAGCTCAAAAGAGCTCTCCAAAGGGCTGTGGGGGGTTATATAGAGATGTAACAATCTCAAAAAGACCCTCCAACAATGTGGAGTCTACATCTGCACTACGTACCGGTGACACGGGATGGGGTACCCGTACCAGGTAGTAGCACGCGCAAACCCGAGCCTCGAGTTCGCGAGAAAATGCATTTGGTACCGGTACCATCGCAATGCAGTACTGGTACCAGGTCCAGTACCGGTACTAAGCCGATGCAGTACCGGTACTCTGCCCTGCAGAGTCCAACCCAAGAGCAGCCCAAATCCTTCATTTTAGAGGTTTTGGTGCTAAGTTTTCACCATCGCTCATCGGGATGCGAGTCATAGGTCGGAACACAGTCAACGACCATATAGAAAACCCAAAAAGGCTCAGAACACTAATCAAACACTCGAACCTTGCAATTTGCTAAAGTTTAGTGTGTTACAAGGTGGAGCCTTGGGGGGACAGGGGAGGTTTTGTCCGTTCGGCATCTGTGGCGTACCCGAACCGACCAAATTGTCGGTCGCGGGGCATGACAACATTGAACTATTTTAAGTGTTGGAGCAGATCGGCCTCGTGGTGTATCGAGTTGCGCTACCCTTGAGCTTTGGGGAGTACAAAACGTGTTCCATATATTTCTACTCTGTAAGTATGTATCTGATCCCATGCAAATTCCGGATGATCCCATCAAGCGTCCGAACCCTTTTGGATAGGGGTGTAAACGAGCCGAACACGAGCGAGTTGGGGTCGGCTCGTGAACACGAGCTGGCTCGTTAAAGTATCGAGCCGAAAAATTCAGCTCGTGTTCAGCTCGTTTATTAACGAGCCGAACACGAGCTGGCTCACGAGCTGGCCAACGAANGAAAGTTTGGGCAGCACTATGCAATTAATCCTAAAAAACTCATTGACCCCACACCCTTCAAAATAAGGGGAGACCTTTTTTAGGTTTTCAATTAGATAAAATTTTAATTTTATTATCTTGACAATTAAAAAATAAAATTGATCTATACGATAAAATTTTATACTTGATATAGACAAAAATTAAAAAAAAAAATTGATATTTAGTAGATGAAAATTTAATTTTATTATATTGACTATTAAAAAATAGAGTTGATTCATATGATAAAATTTTATACTTGATGTAGGAAAAAAATAAAAAAATGTTGAAAGAGAAAAAATAAAAAAGGAAGTAAGAGAGATAGTGAGAGAGAGAAAAAAATAAAAAAAGAAAGTAAGAGAGAGAGTGAGAGAGAAAAAATAAAAAAAGAAAGTAAGAGAGAGTGTGTGAGGATCTATTATCCGTGGTGTTTGTTGCCAGTTACATTTCAGCATCGGAGGCTTGTCGACACATCTGAAGAGTGTCGTGACAAGTCGGAGTCGTTTTGGCGCGAAACGGAGGCAAAACGGATTCGACGTGAGGCGGGAGTGGAGTTCTGACGTTGAAATCCGCAAAGTGCGGGATTTCATTGTTGAGTACCGGTACGACATCAGGCTGGTACCGGTACCCTGTGTGCGAGTTTGCGGGCTGAAAGGCCGAGTACCGTTAACCAAATCGGGTACCGGTACTCTAGTTATAATTGAGTTGGTGGGGGTAGGGTAGTAATTTTTGTTGGTGGTTATCCACCCCACCTACTCCCTTATATATAATTATCCACCTGAGAGTTGAGAGAGATAATTAATTATCTCATGTTCATCTCTCTAGTGTTGACCGAGAGTTGGTGGAGGCCGCGGCTTGAGCTCAGAAGTTGTTGCCGTTGCACAGAGGGTCGTTCGAGCGCGTGGGCGTCACGGTTATGCCATTGGAGGCTGGGCGAGCGCGTGTTTTCCTCTCTTTTCGACTTCTCGCCGTCATGGATTAGCGTTCGAGGTGGGTTAATGATATGCTTATCGGATTCTACGGATTTCCTTCTAAGTCTAGTGTTGTCAGCATGTATATTTGGACATTATATATCATATTAATTAGCTCAAACTCATTGATTTGCATGCCTATTGAAATCTGAATTTGGAGCTTAAAATGTTAGTTTTAATTATACATGTTGGACTTGGAATTGACTTAGGAGAAAACTGCCAATTCTACACCGTCATTTGTTGAAACTATCAGATTTAGCTCTAGGAGCTATAGTTTGTTTGTATTGCCTCAGTTTGTGGCGGTGTCACGCCCCGGGGCTCAGCGGAAGCCTACCCGGCACGTGTACAGACCCGCCATACGTCTAAAACATATAAGGCGTCTACCAAAATTTTAATAAATACAACTATGCCATAAAGAACTCTAGCGATATCAGAGCAAAAGTAACTAGGTTCTACAATAAGGAATAGTAAGAGAGTGCTAGAAATCCACTAAAATAAAGCATAGCTTAAAAGAAGGGGAACCCAAAATACAAGTACAAAGGGGAGTACAATGGTGGTCTCTATACATGGTAACAAAACTCTCTCTCACCAAAAACCAAAAGAGAGAATGACCACCTAGGAGCAAAACTGGCTCCACTAGCTAGCTAGGCGATCTTCTTGCCGCGATCCCGTGCCTCCACCGGTGTTGAAGGCTCTGAAATAAAACCATAAAACAGGGGGCGTGAGAACTATTAAATAATAGTTCCCAGTGGGCAATTACTGACTTCAGTGAAATGCGCCACTAGGCCCAAGCGTGAAAAGGGTAAGTAGATACACGATAATTACAATAAGTATGTAAATAGCGTAAATAATAACCCATCACATGATCTCTACTTTGCATGAAATTGCAAAAGTAATAACCTATCACATGATCTTTACTTTGCATGAAATTGCACAAGTAATAACCTATCACATGATCTCTACTTTGAAAGGTCTAAAAGACCAGCCAGCAACTGACATAAGGCTGGATACCGTGCATAGGGTTCTTAACACCCAATTTCGACACATGGTTTTAGGTTTTTTTTAACCTTCAACCAGTCGAGAGCCCATCGGGAGTCGTCCCGAACATGGCCATATTCCGACACCGACATGGCCATGTTCCAACTACCAACATAGCCATGTCGGTGGCCCGAACATGGCCATGTCCCGGCGTCTTGGGGCGTTGGGCTCGGAGCCCAAACCGAAAAGCACCCAGAACATGGTCATGTTCCTGGGCACATGGCCATGTTCCGCCGTCTAAAGCACGTCAAGCTTGACGTCCCTACAAAAACGTAACACCGAAGAGATATAATGTGGGTGCGGACAACCTCACAAGGGACTCGATCCCGTGTCGTTCTTGTTCCACTCCTCGGGAGAGGAAGGGGAGAGAAAACACAAGAACGAAAACCTAATCTAAAAAAACTCCCAATTTAGGAAAGAACGAGGGAGAAAAACAAAGAATCACCAAAGAGGAGGTATCAACTTCGAACTCGAGCCTAAACCTAGAACAATTTCCACTCTAGAACAATAAATCTCCTGAATCTCGAACCTAACTTCGAAGATTTTCCATTCGGTGAATGAGAAAAGGAGATCTAAACCAAAAACAGCTAGAGATACTCAACTTTGGGATCCAACACCTAAATCCCAAATAAAAAACCCCAAAACCTGAACCCCGAAAAATTAGATTTAAATACCCAAATCTTGAAACCAAATCCAACCTAAACTTCCCAAAAATGAGGGTAAACCTCTAACTCTCTCCTAAAGTGGAGTGTTCCACTCAAAACGGAGAAAAGAACATAACCAATTACAAATTGGATCCTCAACAAGCAAGCCAAACACACTGAGAAGCAAAACATGGGAATCCCAGGATCTTCTCATCACCTATGGAAGCAACCTCGAATACTTCCCAAAGCACTGCGGCACCGCCCAAACCGAAGAAACTTTATCCTCCTTTAAGGAGAATACACCAATTTACGAAAGTAAATGATATTTAAGTACGTATAAGTACAAATCATCGTAAATACTTTTAAAAACTTACGAATCTTGAGTATACAATACGGAGTTCTTTTAAATGAGGTATATCATCTCCCTGTATATACGAAACAATTATACGTACGCCACTTGTAAGGCACTCTACTATACTTTAGTTCAAAGAACGAAGCTTATACTGATCTTAATGTTCAAGAACTCGAATCATAGGTACAACCCTGTATTACTCGGTATCACAGTACTTCTCCGTGAACCAGATCTTTTAACAATTTGACGTTGTATCTCTGAACTACTATCCGGTAACCTGTAGCTGATATAAGGTATAAAACCTGTACTACTGTACCGCTATCCGGTAGCTGTATCAACTGTATATAAGGTACAAAATCTGTACTCGTGAACCATGAACTCTGTATGACTATCGTACGAACGGTAACACGAGTAAACGTGTACGAATACTCCCAGCGAGGGATGTTCGGCCGTGAAGCCTTAACCGGAACACTACGCAAGCGGCACGCCCTAACCCGCGGCTTCACCTAACGGCACCCTTTCCGAGTAAGGATCCCACCCTTACAACTGATGGTGCCCCGATGATCCGCCCCGTTTCGGTCTGTCGGAAGCCCACCCAGAATGGTCTCAACTTGGAACTTGTTAATTTCACTTGAAAGTGATCTTATCATTTGTTACTGTAGAAATGATACTATAACACCTGTAACCTAATCAACGCATGAATACGTAATTGTACAACCTATGAGGGTACATGTATGAACACCATTAATGAAACAATTAATACGTTATACGGTTACATACGATTCATCTTATGTTCTCTACCAACAAGTAATGAATACGGTTACATACGATTCATCTTATGTTCTCTACCAATAAATAATGAACACGTTAAAGTATGTTTCATCTCTAGTACACTATCCAATGATGAACACGTTAAAATACGTTTCATCTCTAGTACACTATCCAATAATGAACACGTTAAAGTACNTTCTTGGGATACGTGCCATAGGTCGGAATACAGTCAACGACCGACCAGAAAATCTGGAAAAGCTCAGAACACAGCCAAACACTCGAACCTTGCAATTTGCAAAGGTCCAGTGTGTTACAGGCGATGATACCCAGAATAGTGTAGAATAGAGTTACGCTCGTGCTGGGATACCGAGCTTACTTTTACAGCAATGTTTAGGCTGTTCCAGACTGTCGGGTGCCGTTGAGGTTGACGGTGGACCCAGATCGTTGTTTTTGCATTAGATTGTGCCGATGGCACGGGAGTTGGTTGTTAAACCCTGATTACTTTGACTATAGCCTGTGAAAGCCTGATTGAGCTCGGCAGAGATACGCTTGCATACTCGGTTGGGTAGCGCCCACGAGTGCTACTCCGGAGTAGGACTTTGTGCTTTTGCGTTGATGTCATTTTGTCCTGAGGTTTCAGTGCGATGAGATCGCAGTTTCTGTGTGGATGGTTCTTGAGCTAGATTCAGGCTGGGTGGGTCCGTTTGGGCAGCCCGTGTGAGGTTGGATTAGTGGTAGTTAGTGACGCCTTTCTCGACCATCAGTGAGGTTGTGACGTGGGGGGAGTTACAGCCGTCCTGTCGGACCTTTTTATCTGGTCCGGCTACTCTTGAACTACGGTGTAGTCTAGTTAGGCGAGACCGGTGTATTCACGGTCTCTAGAGAGTTTTTTCCATCGACTACTCTTGAGCTACGGTGTAGTCAAGTTAGGCGAGACGGATGTATTCACAGTCTCTAGAGAGTTTTCTCCACCGGTTACTCTTGAGCTACGATGTAGCCTAGTTAGACGGGACGGGTGTATTCAGTCTTTAGAGAGTTTTCTCCAGCTGCTACTCATAGGGTAGTATACGGGTTCGCTTCGACAGGCAGGACGGGTATATTCACAGTCCCTAGTGAGATTGGGTCAGGACTTGCATCATCTATAGATAGTCAGTGTTGGATCATGATAGTACAGTGACATATAGCTGTAGATTTATTCCAGCTTTTCTTACTATCCCTGCTTACTTCTGTAGACTTAGTGGGTGAGCCATTGAGGTCGGTAGCGGTACCCACTGAGGACTACTTCTTTTTGCAGTAGTTCTCACATCCAGTTGTGGATCCTTTTTACAGAGCCTTCTTCTTCGGCTGTTGCTGTCACGGATACTGATTGTGGAAAGGGAGTCGCGAGCTAGATCCCTTCCCGTTTTGCTGCTGATCTAGAGTTATACGAGCTACAAGTAGTTGTAGTTTTTTTATTCTTTTACATACTGATGTTAGTGCCTCGCTGGAGCGAGAGTTTTTGTACCAGGATACTATGTATGTATTGAACCGAGGATTATTTATATATGTTTTATTTTAGTAGCTCTATACTACTTGTTGTAGTGTTATATGATTACAGGTACAGGTACAGCTTCGCTTCGTATACAGAAAAAATTTCTATATATACGGCGGGTCTGTTAGTGTGCCCAGGAAAATGAGTAATTCAGGGCGTGACAGAGAGAGAGAAAAAAAATAAAAAAAGAAAATAAGAGAGAAAAGGAGAGAGAAAAAAAAGGGCCCCACCGAAGCCCCCCGCCAAACGGGGAGGCTTCAGCTTAACTACCCTTTCATTATATTTATAGATTTTTGACCTAAGACTACTTCTCTCTTTACCCTCTCTTCAACTACAATATGGGCGTGTTTGGGTCGCTTCTTTTTCACCCTGAAATCAGAATCGGAATGGGCGAATCCGTTTGTGGGTGTTTGGTACACGGGAGTCCCATTCCGATTCAGATTCCCGAGTGGAATGGGAATCCCCTATCACATCTGTTTCCAATCTGGCCTCCTAGGCCGGATTGAAATTAAATCCGGACGGAATGGATATTTATTTGGATTAAATTTATTTTTAAAACTTTTAAATTAAAATATGAGTTTAAATTTAGAAATTAAATATATAATTTTAAATTTTAATTTCAACTTGAATTAAAAATCAAAATTTAATCAATTATTTCAAATCTAACCTATGAATTTGAATTTAAATTAAAT